>NW_027497885.1:0-97024 GCF_021521415.1 Bidens hawaiensis
ATAATAATAGTGTTAATAATATATAATAGTACTAATAACATAGCATCAACATATGTTGTGCAATAAGAATCCTACTTTACTAATAAAAGAAAATGTTGATGACACATGTCAATGTATCATTCATTCTTGAGAGTGTTTTCCGCTCAAACATCTTTGACCCACAATAACAAAATGTAAGGCCCCGATCCCGGTGCCCTACGTTGGACGTTGGATTTACTCATAAACACAGTTCTAAATATCAGAGTTAATTAAAAACTTTTGCGGAATATAAAAACTTCAACCATAATATATGACATAACCTTCAAATCTTGCCTTAACAAACATTCATAGTCATTTAAATTAAAACATAGTATTTAAAATATCATAACATTTCCTTGAGATACCAGTATTTTCAATTCCATGCCATGTGTCCACATCAAGCGAGCTGCCTCATCCTACTCACCTGCGTGCATACTAAAAGTCAGCTACGCTGAATGAGTTCTAGTTAATACAAGTAGCATACAATACATCCATACACATTCTTATATACGCACCCGAAGGTACGTATACATACATAGTTCTTTACCTTTCTTCATACGTTCATACAATCATACTTTCGTTCTTTCCTTTTATACATACACACATACATATACATCGTCCTATAACCTTCGCAGATATTATTAGCTAGGGTTTGTTCCCTACATTCGCAAATATTATTAAGGTATGTTCCCTACATTTGTAGATATTATTAGGATATGTTCCCTACATTCGCAGATATTATTAGGGTCTGTTCCTACATTCGCAGATATTATTAGGGTCTGTTCCCTTTCTAAACATTCCTTCCATACCTATCTTTATAATTAATCATACCTTGATGCATTCTCATTCTATTACATACTATTACACATACATACATCATATATAGCAATCACATCTTTAATCTATCACCTGACAGTACATGCAATATTCGAAGATCGTTATCTATCACCTGACGGTACATGCAATATCCGAATATCGTTCACGCGCTGTTAAGCATTCATTCATCCATTAATCATATAAGGCATACACGTACCACTTATGATAAGTGTATTAACTAATCACATCGAGTATGCACACAGCCCCGAAACATAACAAGGAATGGGGCTAGAAACTCACTTGGATCTTTTTTCGTTCTCCGTTAATTGTTAATCCTTTCCTTAACTGAGCTCGACTGACTGTACATGAATTACGCGTATCAATACTTGTCCTATTCTCATTATTCAAATATCAGCCAAATTGGCTATGTCGGGTCTATCCTAATGGTCTTGTTTTAGAATACATTTTACTTATTGTATATTTTTACTCTCAACCCTAATGTATTCGAATATAGAGTATTCAAACACTTTAATATCTCTAAGTTTATGTATTCAAGTCTTTCCATGTATACTATCATGTATATAGTACTCGGGAACATGTATGTATTAGAATCGCCCATGCGTTCGGGTCCTCAAGTGCATTATAGGTTGTATATACGTGGTATATACATATATGTGAATGCATACATGTATTCGAAAGTGTTACATGTATGTGAATCTTCATAATGTAATCGAGTAGGCCATATGCATTTGAATCTTGATGTGATCGATTAAGTATGGTGTATGCGAGAAATCTAAAGTAATCGATCACATGTATGTAATCGTGTCCATGTATGTCACACCCCGAAACCTTTAACTTAAACAACGGAAGACTAAGCTTAACGCGTTCGGGTTGTGACAGTTGTTGCTAGCCAATTATAGTGAAATAAACATATATATTTGTTAAAAGTGGACTTTATTAAAATCAGAGTTTACAAGTGTGCTGACACACCAAATATTATTTAAATAACAAAAGTCCATGATGTTTGTTTATTCAAACTTCAAACTCGACATCCTCATCCTTCCCAATCTTCACGAAGCTTCCAACCATCATTTACCTAAAAGATATATTAAAAATGTTTGTCAACACGAATGTTGGTGAGTTCTCAAATAAACATTTATTTATAAAAACAAATTCATGGTATAATGGGTTAGCGACCATTATACTCCAATTTGTTACCATAAGCAACGGTAGTATTTATTGCTCACCATCCTTTAACAATGGTAATTACAACCTTTAAAATTTTACATATTATTTCTTAAACAAATTGTACTAATTGTTAACTAGCTAAGCTTACAATGCGTGTATGACTATCAAATCGATAACTCGAAACATACCAAACTCAAAATAATCCCACTTTTAATCCAACACGAATGGAAGTGGGGGGCGTCACCCCAATAGATCTATCAGTATTTTTGTGCCTTTATTTATTTCCGTTAACAGTTATTTAACCAATTTAACTCATTCTACTATAAAACAGTTTGTAAAATAACATGCGTTTAAATACAATATGCCATTCCCCCAAAAAAATATTTAAAATATTTAAAAACAAGGGGCTTTAAGAGAAACTCACAGCTTGACGATCGATTACAAATAGACTTGTATCCTGTAATAGCATATTTATATTTTATAAGTTTGGGTTTGAATGACTCGTTAACGACTTTTATTTTTGTTTAACTCCTACTTTTATGTTATCACACAAGCATACATGCACATAAAATTTCTAACTTATATTCTTATTTATCTAACTTCATCTTTCCTTAGATACTTACATACATACGTACATTCATTCAAGTAGTATTTGACATATGATTAATTATTATATTATTAATTGTTATTTATAATAAAACAGATAAATAAATAAAATATTTTTAGTTGCTGAAATAAATAAATATTAAGAAAAATAATATAAGTTTAAATATTGCTATGAATATAAAGTCATTTTAGTTGGTTACGGTCGGTTTTACCGGTTTCGCGTTTATGGCGAATCGCTTAATATTTTTAGTGAAAATTTAATGTTCTAAATTTTTAAAACTCTTTTTATGTAAGTTTAGTCAAGTTTCATTAGTTATTTTAATAAAATAATTTAGTTTTTATTTTGGTTATTATTTTCTAAAAAATGATCGTTTTTAACGTTTTCTAGGATAAAATTTTGATATTCAATCCTTATCTTGTACATTAACTTGGGTTTTGTACAAGAACTTTATGACTTTAGGGGCTGATCCAATCAAATTTACAAATCTCGTGTCGGATCACTTTAAAAGCCGAACTTTTCGGCCGTTAGAGTTACCGACAACCCTTTAAGTCATATTCTTTAGTGAATTATTTTTATGCATCAAATAGCATGTAAATATTCGGATTTAAATCATTTAGCAAAACATACATCGTATCATCATCAATGACAATCACATTTTAAACACTTTAACAATAAAGTTTCCTTAAATAGTAACTTATCATATTCATATTTTTCATATATATCAAGTTTTCAAGTATTATTGTTTATAACTCTTATTTATCATATTCAACTAGTTTAATAATACTATTTAAATGACCAACATGTAATTTGTTCTTAGATTTTTCATTAGTTAACTAATAAAGTTTCTATTATTAGTATCTAACAACATTGTTTAATTTTTCTTAACAATTTAACAATTTTTCACATTTATGTTCATCCATAATATACCATGTATTTAAACATATATTCAAGTATTAAATATTCATATTACTCTTTAAAACAAATTGTGTACATTCAAAAGTTTCAAATTTCCAATAACATCATTAAATCCTAATTATGAGATTTAATTACCATTAATTTCAATTTTTTTTGGAACAGTGACTTTCATAGTTAAGTTAACTCATTGCACGAACACGTCGCGCTCCGCCACTCCACTCAGGCCAACTATGTTGACATGATCGGGATCCACGCTGGCATCCGAGTTTGGCATAGCGTTCCTGGTAAAACCCAGTTGGCTCACCCCGCCCGAAGGCACGACATGTTTTAATGCTCTGGTAAAATCGAGTGGAAATCAGGATTCGAACCTGGGACATCCGGGTCATCCATCCATACAACCTACGGTAATTTTTTTTTATTTTCTTAACCAATATTTACATTACTTATTTTCAATATTTCAATCCTTAAATCCACATTCCAACTTAAATAAATCACAAACTCATGTAGAATCAACTTTGATAAATTAAAGTAAACTATAGTATAAATGTAAACAAGCATTATATTAACTTAATCATCTCCATACACACACATGCATATTCATGACATGCATACACACACACATGCATTCATTAAATCTTCACTTTTAAGATATATTTTAGCTTTATTATGCATTATTTACTAGATCTAAAGTAAATAACTAAATCAATTATATCTTACCTTGAATTTGTGAGTGATCTCAGCAACTAGATGAGATTTGATCTTGTATGTGCAAGCTAGGCCTCCTATCTTTCCTTGGTTACTTCTACAAACTTCTAAACCTTCATATAGCCTCCATGGATTCTTAATATAATGTGTGTGTGATTTGAAAATGGGTGTGGGGATTTTGGTGGTGGCGGCTATGGTTTTTATAGGGAGGAGATGGAGTGGTAGGGTGGTGAGGTGGTTATTATAGAGTAGGTTATATGTTGTTTAGAGTATTGAGGTGTTGAGTGTGTGTGAGTTCATAATCATAATCATGAGATTCCTTGATTGTGATTGGTGGAGGTGGGAGGTGGAGAGAGTATGTGAGAGGGAGAGAGATTCGTGAGAGAGGGAGAGGGGAGAGGAAAGAGTGGGTGTTGGTATATTATTTGATATTTTAGGTGATTTTCAGGTGTTTTCGATTTAACGTATTGCTAAAAGTAATTAATCAATCGAACTCCGATCTCGGTTATTTATGTCAGACTTTAAACAAAATTAATTTCCAGACCATTCTTGCTAAAGATGATATTTTTACTAAAATAGTTGGTGTCGAGTTCTTACGGTGTCCGCTACTGACTTGCGATCACTAAATTTCTAATTTTCGCAATTCGAACCTTCTAAAATTAAGTTTATATGTTATCTCTAATATCTCCATATAAGTTTTAATTTTTTGAGTCATTTCTGACACAGTTAAAATTTTATTTGTTTTTGAGTCGTCACCCGAGGTCATTTTGCGTAGTACTCGCTACGCGACAAAGTTTAACTTTTTGAACCTTTAATAATAAAAGTCATATGAAACTAAGATTTTTGGACAAAAATGAATTTACTTTGTGTATTATATTTTATTTTATTGCATAAGTATAATTATATTAGACGTAAGGTTGGGTTAGTTTTACCGTATGTCACATTCTCCTTTCCTTTAAGAAATTTCGTCTTGAAATTTAGGAGGTAGTGCTGGTTTCGGATTCTACGGGGAAGAGGTGGGGGTACTTCTTCATTTGATATTGGCGTTCCCTAGTAAACTCAGGACCTAGTCTTGAATTCCAATGAACCTTGACTAATTTTATACGGTTTCGCCTGAGCTTTTGGATTTTCCAATCCATAACCTCTATAGGTTCTTCTACGAATCGCAGCTTGTCATCAACTCGGATGTCTTCAATAGGCACGATTAAGGATTCATCTGACAGACATTTCTTCAAATTTGATACGTGGAATACGTCGTGTATTCCTTTCAGTTCTGAAGGTAACTCAAGTCTGTATGCTACCGTACCAACTCGCTCAGTAATCTTGAACGGTCCAACGTATCGGGGACTCAACTTGCCTCTCTTGCCGAATCTGACTACTCCTTTCCATAGTGAGACCTTTAATAAAACTTGATCTCCTAATTTTAATTCCAATGGTCACCTACGATTGTCGGGGTAACTCTTTTGTCGATCGGCAGCAGCCTTTAACCTGTCCTTGATCTGGAAAATCCTGTCGGTGTTTTTCTGAACAATTTCAAGTCCTGTCAACTGCTTTGCTCCAACTTGTGCCCAACAAAGTGGGGATCGACACTTCCTTCCGTATAAATCTTCAAACAGTGCAGCTTTAATACTGGAATGGTAACTGTTATTGTAGGAAAACTCAGCCAATGGCATGTGTGTATCCCAGCTTTCACGAAATCTATGACACAAGCTTGCAACATGTCTTCTAATGTTTGAATGGTTCTTTCTCTTTGACCGTCAGTCTGAGGGTGATATGCGGTGCTCATGTCTAAGAGAGTGCCTAAAGATTCTTACAGAGATTGCCAAAATCAAGAAACAAATCGACCGTCCCTATCAGAGATGATTGACACAGGTACACCATGCTTGGCTACGATTTCCTTGAGGTAAAACCTGGTTAATTTCTCCATTTTGTCTTTTTCTCTAAATGGTATGAAGTTAGCCGATTTCGTCAGTCTGTCCATGATTACCCAAATGGTGTCATGGTCACTGGAGGATCGCGGTAACTTTGTTATGAAGTCCATGGTGATATTATCCCATTTCCATTCGAGAATCTCTGGCTGTTGTAACAGTCTTGGAGGTTTTCGGTGTTTAGCTTTTACCTTCGAACAAGTCAAACACTTGCAAACATAGACTACAATGTCTCCTTTCAAATTTGGCCACCAATAAAATTCTTAAAGATCTTTGTACATCTTTGTTGATCCTGGGTGGATCGAATATCCAGATTTATGTGCTTTGTCTAGAACAAGATTACGTAGACCCCCATAATGAGGTACCCAAATTCGATCGATTAGGTATAACGTTCCCTCAGACTTTGTCACAAATTCACACTCAATTCCTCGAAGCTTCTCGAATTTGATGTTTCGTGGCTTCAAAGATTCACGTTGAGCATCGTGGGTTCGAGTTTTGACGCTTGTATGAATCGTTAATCCTAATGCACGAACACGCAATGGTCTTTCTCTTTCTTTACGACCCAATGCATCAGCCACAACATTCGCTTTTCATGGGTGGTAACGAATATCACAGTCGTAGTCATTGAGTAATTCTACCCATCTGCGTTGTCTCATATTCAACTCTTTCTGATCAAAATTTGCTGGAGGTTTTTATGATCAGTGAATATCATACACTTTGTTCCATAGAGATAATGTCTCCAGATCTTGAGAGCAAACACAACAGCTCCTAACTCCAAATCATGAGTTTGGGTAATTTTTCTCATGCACTTTGAGTTGTCGTGACGCGTAGGCTATCACCTTGTCTCGTTGCATAAGCACACATCCGAGACCTATACAGGATGCATCACAATATACCACAAATCCATATGTTCCTTCTGGGAGGGACAATATGGGTGCACTACACGACTTTTTCTTTAAAGTCTGAAAGGCTTCTTCTTGACTTTCTGTCCAATCATATTTTCTTTCTTTTTGGGTTAATAGCGTCAGAGGTTGAGCTATTTTAGAAAAATTCTCAATGAATCTCCGATAGTACCAAGCTAGACCTAAAAATTATCGCATTTCAGTAGGTGACCGTGGTGTCTCTCAATTTTTGATTGCTTCAATTTTTGAAGGGTCCACATGAATGCCTTGCTCATTGATCACGTGTCCAAGAAAATGTACTTCTCGCAACCAGAAATCACATTTTGAGAATTTTGCGTATAACTTCTCATTTCTTAGTAGTTCTAAGATTTGTTTCAAATGTTGCTCATGCTCCTTTTTGTTTCGTGAATAAATGAGTATATCATCAATGAATAATATCATGAATTTATCCAGATATGGTTTAAAAATTCTTTTCATAAAGTCCATAAATACAGTGGGTGCATTTGTTAGACCAAAGGCATGACTAGGAATTCATAATGACCATATCGGGTTCGGAACGCGATTTTGTAAATGTCCTCTTCAGCAACTCGTAGCTGGTGATATCCAGATCGCAGATCTATCTTTGAATATTAACTATCGTTGTAATTGATCAAACAAATTATCAATCCTCGGTAACGTATACCGATTCTTAATGGTCAGTTTATTCAATTTCCGATAATCGATACACATTCTGAACGAGCCGTCTTTCTTTTTGACAAAAAGGACTGGTGCTCCCCATGGTGAGTAACTTGGTCTGATGAACCCTTTATCTAATAAATCCTGAAGCTGATTTGATAGTTCTTGCATTTCAGACGGTGCTAATCTATACAGAGATCGGGCTATCGGTGCTGCGTCTTGAACTAGATCAATTCTGAATTCGACCTGCCATGGTGGAGGTAATCCAGGTAGATCTTCAGGAAATACTTCTGGGTAATCTCTTATAACTGGAATGTCTTCTAGCTTTAGCTCTTTGGCCTTAGTATCCACTACGTTGCCTAGAAACGCTGGATACCATTTGCGTAGCATTTTTCGAGTCTTCATGAAACTGGTAAGTCTCAACTCTGAGTTTCCTTGTTCGCCTTGAATGACAAATGATTCACCACTTGGGAGTAGTAAACGAACTAATTTTTATAGCAAACAATTTCAGCTTGTTTTTTGGATAACCAGTCCATTCCTACTACTACATCGAAACTGCCTAAATCAACGGGTAACAAATCGATGTCGAACTTATGGTCTACTAACTAAATACTACAGTTACGTACAACTTCACTGGTTTCAATTAATTTCCCTTTAGCTAATTCAATTTAATATTTCACATCTAATTTACTAGGCTTAATACCAAGAAGAGGTTCAAATTGTTTGGAAACAAAGCTTAAATCGGCACCGATATCAAAAAGTACGTAGGCGTAGTGCTTATTGATAAGGAACATAACGGTGACTAAAGAGGATTCCTTCCTGGCCTTTTTTGCATTTATCTCAAATGCCCTTCCTTTCTTTTCTGATCCTTAAATCTTGGATTCATCCCTACATCTTTCTTCTCGAGAGTTGAATCTGCTGGTTTCTTACTGGTCGTCTTCAGAATACCCATTCGTACAGCATCGTCGGTCAAGTATTTTGCTAATTCTCTAGCAGATTGGATCATGGTCGGCTTGGAAGAGGTAACCATGCCCCGGATTTCAGGTGTCAGACCCTAGATGTATCTCTCGATCCGTGCGTACTCTGGCGTAACCAGTCGTGGTACCAGTCGGGCCAGTGCACTGAACCGAGAAGTGTACGTGCCAATGTCTGCACCTTCCATCTTTAAGGTCCAGAACTCGTATTAAATTTTCTGGAGTATGTTTCTGGGACAATACTCCTTTAGCAACAAATCTTTCAACTCGCTCCAGGTCAGACTGTAGGCTGCTTCTTCCCCCAAGTTTTGAATTATCGAGTTCCACCATTCTAGAGATTCGTCTTGAAACGAACAAACTCCATACTTGACTCGTTCTAGTGGGGGTACAGTTACTTATTTTCATCACAGATTCCATCTTTTCTATCCACTTGATAATTTCCAAAAGACCTTCTGTTCCAGTAAAAGATTTAGGGCCACACCCTTGAAAAGTTTTGTAAGTACATCCGAGTACTGGATTCCCTGTTTTCATAATATTCAATACTCATTACTAATTGATGAATTTATTAATTATAGTTTCTGTGGAAGTTATACACAATAACTTCATTCTTTTTCTACTTGAAGGGTTACCAGTAGCAATTCCAGTTCTAGTATTGTTTGCAATACCATTTCTGGTGTCGTTATTGGTACCATTTCCCGTGCCTCGGTTAAGGTTCTGTTGTTCGAATGCAGATTTAACATGTTAAGAAATTAGCTAGGCTAACTCTTCATGTGAGGTAGGTAATCCAGATCCTCGTCCTTTGTTAGCGGTACTTCTCCTTGTTTTAGGTGGCATTTTCTGTTATTTTCATAACATAATCAATATATAGGTTAAAATTGTTCATGAGTAAATATTAAAAGAAATACAACAATCATAAACAAAACATAACATAATATTTTAAGATGGAATAGTGTTTACAAAACAACCAAAATACACAAAATGTGGTGTCATAACATCCATGCACCCAAAAATCTTCATCATATCTCTGAATTAGTCTCCAACTGCTCCAATCTAGGTATCATCGACTCTAGCTGCCCCCACCCTAACCTCCAACATGTTAATTCTATCATTTAAGTTACAAAACAGGTCATTACCATTCAGCTTCCAACTCTCATTCTCTATCAGCAGTGCATGATGGTTTCCTAAGGAAGTCTCATGCTGGGTCACTTTATATTCAAGAGAGTTTATTCGCCCCTCCAAAGAATTAACCTGAGGACCCTGGCTTTCAATTACTTGTGGGATTAGGGTCGAAGGTGATGGATCATTAAGGACAGCTTTTCCCTTTGATAATGAAGTCTACTCAGGAGGTGGGGTGGGGGTAGTGGCTAAGTCACTCATCTTCCTCTTACGAGTATAAACCAATAAAAGGGTAGTAAATGTCGATGGAATCGACACACGATGAGTGACCAGTATTGGTAGAGGGTGATGCAGTCATGGGTTTCTCTCATAACTTAGACTCGGTATCAGAAGGTCGACAATCTCGGGAACACTAGACATCTGTGACATAAGACATAACCCATACTTTGTAATTATAATATAATTATAAACCTTATATTTAAGTTTTTTTTTACAATGTACTTTTACCTTTAACTTCTTGAATCGGGAAGAATGCGAGTTTGAATATTCGGGTTATAATTTAGAATAAAAATATTTCTATTTCACTATAACCATTCTGATACCAACTTCTGTCACACCCCGAAAACCTTTAACTTAAACAGCGGAAGACTAAGCTTAACGCGTTCGGGTTGTGACAGTTGTTGCTAGCCAATTATACTGAAATAAACATATATATTTGTTAAAAGTGGACGTTATTAAAATCAGAGTTTACAAGTGTGCTGACACACCAAATATTATTTAAGTAACAAAAGTCCATCATGTTTGTTTATTCAAACTTCAAACTCGACATCCTCATCCTTCCCAATCTTCACAAAGCTTCCAACCATCATTTACCTAAAAGACATATTAAAAACGTTTGTCAACACGAATGTTGGTGAGTTCTCAAATAAACATTTATTTATAAAAAACAATTTCATGGTATAATGGGTTAGCGACCATTATACTCCAATTTGTTACCATAAGCAACGGTAGTATTTATTCCTCACCGTCCTTTTACAATGGTAATTACACCCTTTAAAATTTTACATATTATTTCTTAAACAAATTGTACTAATTGTAAACTAGCTACGCTTACAATGCGTGTATGACTATCAAATCGATAACTCGAAACATACCAAACTCAAAAAACTCCTACTTTTAATCCAACGCGAATGGAAGTGGGGGGCGTCACCCCAATAGATCTATCAGTATTTCTGTGCCTTTATTTATATCCGTTAACAGTTATTTAACCAATTTAACTCATTCTACTATAAAACAGTTTGTAAAATAACATGCGTTTAAATACAATATGCCTTTCCCCAAAAACAATATTTAAAATATTTAAAAAGAAGGGGCTTTAAGAGAAACTCACAGTTTGACGATTGATTCCAAATAGACTTGTATCCTACAATAGCATATTTATATTTTATAAGTTTGGGTTTGAATGACTCGTTGACGACTTTTATTTTTGTTTAACTCCTAATTTTAAGTTATCACACAAGCATACATGCACATAAAATTTATAACTTATATTCTTATTTATCTAACAATTTAGCAAACAACAAGTAGTATTTGACATATGATTAATTATTATATTATTTAATTATTATTTATAATAAAACAAATCAATAAATAATATATTTTTAGTTGCTGAAATAAATAAATATAAAGAAAAATAATATAAGTTTAAATATTGTTATGAATATAAAGTTGTTTTAGTTGGTTACGGTCGGTTTTAACGGTTTGACATTATCTGGATCCACGCCACCCCACTTAGGCCAACTATGTTGACATGATCGGGATCCACGCTGGCATCCGAGTTTGTCTTGGCGTTCCCCGTAAAACCCAGTTGGCTCGCCCCGCCCGAAGGCACGACATGTTTTAATGCTCTGGTAAAATCCGGTCGGAATCAGGATTCGAACCCGGGACATCTGGGTCATCCATCCATATAACCTACGGTATTTTTTTATTTATTTTTTAACCAATATTTACATTACTTATTTTCAATATTTCAATCTTTAAATCCACATTCCAACATTAATAAATTACAAACTCATGTAGAATCAACTTTGATAAATTAAAGTAAACTATAGTATAAATGTAAACAAGCATTATATTAACTTAATCATCTCCACGCACACACATGCATATTCATGACATGCATACACACACATGCATTCATTAAATCTTCACTTTTAAGATATATTTTAGCTTTATTATGCATTATTTTACTAGATCTAAAGTAAATAACCATATCGATTATATCTTACCTTGGATTTGTGAGAGATCTTAGCAACTAGATGAGATTTGATCTTGTGTGTGCAAGCTAGGCCTCCTATCTTCTCTTGGTTATTTCTACAAACTTCTAAACCTTCATATAGCCTCCATGGATTCTTAATATAATGTGTGTGTGATTTGAAAATGGGTTTAGGGATTTTGGTGGTGGTGGCTGTGGGTTTTATAGGGAGGAGAGAGAGAGGTAGGGTGGTGAGGTGGTAATTTTAGATTAGGTTATGTGTTGTTTAGAGTAATTAAGTGTTGAGTGTGTGTGTTCATAATCATAATCATGAGATTCCTTGATTATGATTGGTGGAGGTGGGAGGTGGAGAGAGTATGTGAGAGGGAGAGAGAGTCTTGAGAGAGGGAGAAGGGAGAGGAAAAGGGTGGGTGTTGGTATATTATTTGATATTTTAGGTGATTTTCATGTGTTTTCGATTTAACGTATTGCTAAAAGTAATTAATCAGTCAAACTCCGATCTCGGTAATTTTTGTCAGACTTTAAACGAAATTAATTTCCTGACCATTCCTGCTAATGATGATTTTATTTCTAAAATAGTTGGTGTCGGGTTCTTACGGTGTCCGCTACTGACTTGCGATTACTAAATTTATAATTTTCGCGATTCGAACATTCTAAAATTAAGTTTATATGTTATCTCTAATATCTCCATATAACTTTTAATTTTTCGAGTCATTTCTGACACAGTTAAAATTTTATTTGTTTTTGAGTCATCATCCGAGGTCATTTTCGTAGTACTCGCTACGTGACAAAATTTAACTTTTTCGAACCTTTAATAATAAAAGTAATATGAAACTAACATTTTTGGACAAAAATGACTTTACTTTGTTTATTATATTTTATTTTATTTCATAAGTATAATTATATTAAACGTAAGGTTGGGTTAATTTTAGTGTATGTCACAATGTAATCGGTTATATGCATATGTATTCGAGTTCAGGACGTAATCGACTTTCTATATTGTATTCAAGCCTCAATTTATGCGAACATTCATGATGTATCTGAGGTTAAGTGATGTAATCGAGTCTCATTGTAATCGGACATACATGTATTCGAGTTCTGGTACTTGTATGCGAACATCCTTAGTTTAATCGAATTGCTCAATGTAATAGATTGGGACATTGTATTCGAGTTTTAGATTGTAATCGAACGAGGACTTTGTACTCGAGCTTAACAGTGTAATCGAATACAACTATTGTATTTGAGTCTCATAATTGTAATCGGTTTGTATGTATTCGAGTCCTTATGGTAATCGATTGAGGTCATGTAATCGAGTTAGGCCTATGTAATCAAACCTGTCCTTTGCCATCGACTTTCACAATGTAATCGAATCTGCCTTTGTAATCGAATTACACGATGTAATCGAGTGAGCTGCTGTTCGGGTCCCGTCATATACATATGTCCACTTTTATCATTTTTATCCATTTTCCTTACATTTATAACATTTTTATATTTTAAGCATGGCATTATTTATAAATCCTTAAATGTTCCCTAACCATAATCGGACAAGACTTAACCCGTGCAACCATAAAGCTTGGACCTTAATGGCTAAAAACGTTCAAAACTAGATCTAGGGTTTCTTTATGAGCTGTTCATAACCATAAGTTCGTTAAGTTCATTTTAATCACCAAGTTTGCAACTTTATGATTTATCTAGACACGATCTACTCTATGTTTAAGTTTCATGGTAAACAGTTCATAAAAACATAACCTTTAAGGATAAAGAACGTACCTTTACTCGTTTTTAGGTTACGGTTTAGCTTGGTTATGAACTACAATCTTGTATCTTGCTTATATCCAAGATCTAACAATATATAGCTTGGTTTGGGTCTTGGATCTCTTCCTCTTCTTGCGGCCGTATATGGAGGTGCATGTGTGTGTGTTTGAGTGTGTAGAGAATTATGAAAGATAGGAAATGAGAGAGTTAGGGTTTTAGGGAGGCTTAAGGGAGTATTTATACTCTCTTAAGCCTATGGACCTAAGGCCCATACCCATCCCTTAAATCCATCTTTCATTCCAGACCGTGAATATTCGTCAGGTGCACCATTGTGCCCCTATAGGTATGTTGCAATTCTCTTATCTTACCTGAAAAACATGTCTTATTATAAACCAAGTGATTATCGGTATAAAGTCAGATAATATATGAGTTGATATATATAAACAAGCATAATGATGACAAATTAGTTGATGCAACACAAGGATTTTGAACTGCTTTTGTCTTCTCATGACTAAAGTTATCCAGCTTTGTTTTTTTCACATGAACATTTGATTAAATGTTCGATTTTAGTTTGTATATGTCTTTTATTTGAGATCGGGTAATTATATTTTTCATAGGTAATTACGATATTGACTTATTTTGGTATAGTAAGCAATTAAGAGAAACCTATGATTTATATTATTAGGTACGATGGAGGTAATTCTATTGTAGCGTATGAAGATTTTATAAAATAAACTACATACTTGCAATTAGCAATGAAATAAAAAAGAAATGCATAAGTTATATAATCTTTACATATTCTAACTTAAGGGAGATTGATAATTTAATGGGTTTCCATGGCTGGTTGACGATAGTCAAAGAAATCCACAAGTTGGAGCAATTAACTATAACATTTTTCATTTCGTTCCTGTGCTCCAATCTGTGATCTCTTGTCTTACCCAACATAACCTGTGTTTAACAAATCAAACTATTTAAGTTATACTTTAGTTTTATATGCAAAAACTTATTGCTAGTACATACGGTTATGGTGTTGCAGAGAAACATTTTGAACATTTTGTCTGTGCTTTGATAAAAGTTTAGCCTTTTATTTGTAAATAAGGAGCTTACATCAAGAGGTAATATTGTTAAGTGGTTGTGGTATTTTAGTCGAATGAAAATTAATAATAATAATAATTATCCTCATTTGATTTCATTGCTAAATGTTTGTGTAACCTCCCTGATGAGTTTGGTTTGTTAAGAGTAAAATTGTAGTTTCATTTCTAAATATTTGTTTAATCTCCCTGATGAGTTTGGTTTGTTATAGTAAAATTGTAGTACAAAACAAAATTGGTGAAAAAAATTATAAAGTTCGAATGAGCATTGCGAACTTAAACTAATGACCCAATTTTTGATCAAAATAAACATCCATGTTAGGTTGGTTTTCTAGATTTTTACATTAATAAATGAAGTTCTCATTATTGGTTTTTACATTAATAAATTGATGCCAAACAAAATTTCCCATTGTTGGAGAGAGACAGAGAAGAAGAGAGAATTGACAATTGAAGCTCATTCAAATGGAAGTGAGGGAGATTTAACTATAAGTTTGGTAGTAGATAAGTATTTTTAAAGGGGGCAATGCATTTCAAACTAATGGTGGTGATTTTTCATTCATATACCAAGTCGCAAGACTCGGGAATCTTTTGTATCATATTGACTATTTTCCCGAGGTTGATTGCTTTATACGTTGCTACAACTCCAAACACAAATTTGTAAATTTTAAAAGCTAAACTTCTTTGTACACATAATAATATATATGCGTGTGTAATAATTTTTTTTACATACATTATGTTTTTATTATTTAACTTTATTTTCTATTTTTATAAATTTAAATCAACCCGTATAACACACGGGCTCTAAAACTAGTAATAATAATATAATTATAAAAATAATACACGGAAGCAGCAGCAGCAGTGTATAATAATAGTAATAATAATAATAATAATAATAATAATAATGGTAAACATGCAAATGGGAAATAGGAATAGGCAAAAACTTGGTTTATTAAGGGTTTACTCTATAAAATTGTAACTAAATTCTAAAATTGTTTTAATCAGGTCACTAAAGTTTTGTTTTGATTCTAATCATAAATATTTACATGTATAGCAAGTTATGTATGTTTTTTTTTTCATTTAAATAGTTTTACATTTGCAAAATACTTTTATAAAAATTGACAAAATTAGTAAAAATTGAGAAAAAAATTTATACTTTGTGAAAAATAAAAAAAAATAATAATTGAAAAATTGCAATATATATATATATATATATATATATGTGTGTGTGTGTGTGTATAGGGAAAAGATCAAGAGAGGACTCTTTCTTAGAAAGAGAACTAGTGAACTAATAAAAAAATATTTTTAATTTAATTAAAAAAATATTTTTAATTTTTTTTCTTTCATCCTTCTTATATGTTGTTATTCTTCACAACAAAAAAATATAAATACAAAAAAATTTAAAAAAACTCGTAATGCATATGTGCAACACGTCGACTTTTTTATGATGCATATGTGCAATAGTGTGTATTTTGATATGTGACATAGTGTTAAATAGCATATATGGAGTTGTTGGTATTGTATATTTGCAATAGTGTTATATTATACACAAAAATTAAAAAAAAATCGATATAGTGCATATGTGCATTAGTTGTGTATTACGTATATGTATTAGTGTGCATTGCATACATTGCATGCAATTGTGTCGTATTATATGCAATAAAACACTATTGTATATAAAAAATACAAATTATTACATATATGCATTACATCGACAGTTTTTTTAAGGAACAATATCAACTTGTTAGGAGAAGGAAACAAAAAAAGTGAAAAAAATATTTTTTAAAAAAGTTAAAAATAATTATTTATTAGTTCTCTATTTCTCTCTTTAAGAGTAGTTCTCCGTATCACACCCAACCACCCACCCACCCACACATACACACACGCACACACACACACACACACATATATATATGTTAGGACCAATCAATTAACACAACAATCAGTCTCGTAACCAAAAACAGTGTGTTGACAAGACGGTTACGAGTTCTGCTTTTGTGAAGATCCAAAGAATATTAATGGCAGAATCAATAATACTTAAATTGTTTCTAATACAAACAGAAATATAACAAACCCACAACGTAACTCAAAAGATTTCCAATAATATTGTAAAGGATACAATGAAAATCGATTAGGATTTCTAGTTGGAATGTTTGTATTTGTGGCAGCTTTTCCGTACAAATATATTCTTTTCAGGAAAGAGACAACCGTCAAATCACAATATTTGCTCTGTGTTCGTCGTCATAGGTGTGCCCTAAAGTTTCCTTAAATAGGCACACCTCACATCTTCTAGAAACCCTAATGATTGATACTTAACATATTCAAACATATTACAAAATATTACAAGTGTAAACAGGTTTTCGAGTAAGCTTGTAAGCTTTTGCCCTTGTCGAGCAGACCTTCGTAACCTTAAGTGTGCTTGGAATAGTTCTCTGAGTAAGCTTTACTTAGGATATTTTCCTTCAAGCAGACTTCAAACTTCTAATCATATCAAACTTTGCTCGATATGAATCCTACAAGCAAACTTGTTCGTCTTGAATCCCTTCAACCTTTGTTACTTAACTAATTTGAACTAGTGTGCTGGTGACACAGTAGCTTGCTCGAGGTTGAATCTTGCTCGTTGGAAGTCCTTAGTAATTTCTTCAATAAGCTTCCTTCAAGTATGCTGGGACCACTGTTTATTGAACCTTGATCAATCAACAAATATACTTGGTTTTAGCTTGGTTAAGTCAAGAGCTTGCTCTGAAACAAACCTTGCTTGACTTGAAGAACAACCTTGCTTGAAGAAGTGTAGTTTTCTCGAACTATCACTTAAATTATGTTAAGGCTTGCTCGAAGGCCTAAGTTTGCTCGGTTTTCATACTTGGCCATTTTTCTGAGGAGGTTGAGAATATTCCAATCTTCCTATGCCATAATCTTATCCCAACAATCTCCCCTAGATTGGAGCAAACTCAGCTGCACCAAAAAACAAGTAGGTTACTTACACTTTTTCAAAATACACATCAAATTTCTAAAAGCAAAATTACATTACTTAAAGAAAAATTACATAGTCAACAATGTTGTCTCATGGACATTACAGCTCAAATTCAAAATAGAAAAATACAAAGGCCTTCATCTTCTTGAGCTTCCTGCCTCTAATCTTCTATCAAATTTACTGCAGCAGCTTTTTGTTGAAATAAGGAGATCTCCCTGTGGTATGGGTGTTGAGACGGTAGATTCCATTAGATTACGTCATCAAGATCCTCCACATGTAAACATTCCAGGTCAGTCGCATGCTGAATAATGCCTAAGGCTAGTCCATCGAGTTTCTTAAGATAAATGATTGATCTTTTGGTTTAAAGACTATCTTGGAAACTCTGCCATTATTCTAGGACTTCATAGTTTGGCCTTGACATTTGCTGCCTCATGCCGATGCATTCTCTCATGTTGGCAAGAGGATTTGAGCATCTTTTTTCCTTTTTGTAGGATGCTTCAATTATCATAATATCACTCATCCTTCTCTGCCTCTTTGTTCTTTCAAATTGAGAAAGCTCCCGCTTCATTTTCTTGTTAAGTAAAGGAAATCCCTTTCTAGATTGTTTCTTTAAGAACCTAGAGAGTTCATTCCTTTGTTGTCCAGCGAACCTTTGTCTTTCTTGATAATCGTACAAGTTGAGTGTGGTCATTTCTTCCAGTTGTTCTTTATTAAAATCTTGAAAATCATCTGTAAAAACAATATTTCTCAATTCCGCACTTGTCATGATCACCTTCAAGGTCTTTGTCCTAGAATCAAAGTAAAGATTCTTTGGCAGGTCCACCTTTGAAGGTGTGACACTCGTCAATTTCAGGTTAACTCCGTTAATCCGAACTCCGTTAATTCAAACATAAGATCACACGAACTGTAACGCATATCTCATTACATTTAAACTAGGGTTTAAATGACGCATGACAATCACTACACAAGTAGTCTTTCGGAATTGCACCGAAACACACACGAGTCGACTCCAACCGTTGGTGAACAAACAATATATAATATAAACAAGTGCTCGGTATAAATATGTGTTATGTTGACATATGATTGTGTTCTTGCATAGTATAACCTCTTATTATGGATATTATAAACTAGTTATGCTAGAATTATGTTCACATGAAGTTTAGGGGGGCGATTTGTAACATGTATTATATTTAATAAATATATAAACAACATAATTACACAACCCTAATCCCTCTCTCCCTCCTTGTACGATCTGCCTCCCTCTCCCCCCTCCCTCTTGTCGATCGTAAACCCCCACACACACACATACAAGATAATTTTCAAGCTTGTTGTGAGGAATTGAAGGTTCAAGAAGCTAACTAGGTAGTATAAACACCATATCTAATTTATTCTATCATTTAATTGTATGATTAAACCTGTAATCATAAACTCTAAGTGTTAAATATGTTGTTTGTTGATGATTTAGGGTTACATGCATGACTGTTAGTTCATAGATTAATTGTTTATTGAGTTTTGATCAAAACTGGTACTGGACAGATTGTAAGTTATGTTTAGACAAATGTAACTGAATGTTAATGTGGTAATTGGTCGAGATTGTCAACACTACAGTGTACTAGGTTGAGGCTAGTTTCTATAAAGTTCAATCTTGTAATTTTTGGACGGGTAAAAGTTAACTTTTATTATTTTACAAAACCGAAGTGCAAGTCTGAATTGTGAGACCTGCTGTTAGGCTGTTTTGTAATTATCATATCTCATGAACTACAAGACCAAATGGGTTGGTTCAACTTCCGGAAGTTAACATGTTGAGTTAAGAACCTAACCCAGTTGGTCTTGCATTAATTGGAATTACCAGTTAACGGGAATAAAAAATATCATTATGTTGCGCATGATTCTGACTGCTGTGAGTTTACTGTAATGTTTTGACCATTGTGAGAAATATATGTGGAATAAAAATACAATAAAAATAGTTCTGGAAACCTAACTCATGTGTGCTTTTGTGACGATTTTTGGTGAATTAATTGATATGTTATGATCTGTTGAATAGAGTAATTTTTCAAGTAGAAATCTGTCTTGATAGAACTAGCTGCTGAACTATATGAAAATACATGAAACGTGCTTGTTGCTAGATAATTGCTATGTTTTTGACTAAATTGCCCTTGTGGGGAAAAATTGCCAGTAATATACAATATTAATATTTGACACGTAAGTAGTTGTTCACACATGTAACGTATCACCAATGTGTTTGTTGGGTCACACACAATTCACAAACGAAACACGAAACGTATCTCACGCATAGGTATTATGTGCCGAGTCTACAGACTCAATAATAGTTCCAACACTTAGAAAATCTCATTCTTGTTTTAGAATGCTAGTGAGGATTTTCTGTGACGCGCATCTCTTGGTTGACTTGTTTTTGAATTCTTTGCAAACAGTGAGTTTCACGTTCCCCTTTTACTCTTTTAAACGCTTTTTACTTGGGGGAGATAACATACTCCAAAACGCTTTAGATTTTGTTTTTAGTTATATATCACTTGTAAAGGCTAAGTGGCAAAAGAAAAAACTAAAGTCCTTCCTAACATCGAACCGTTTAGTATTTGTATAATAGCGAGTCATTGTTGAGTAGTACTACTGGGTTTGACAAACCCCACCCAACTCTAAACTCGACGGCAGGTCGAGTGGGTGTAATTTTGGCTAACACATTTTCCATGGTCGTGGTAGACATGGTGGCAAGGCAATTGATAAACAGTCAGCTTCGGTGTCGAACACTTAGTAATACTTGTTGATAGGCTAGCTACCTATCGATATATAATTGACTTAACACTATCTGGTAACGCAAAACGCAAACGCAAAACGCAAACACTTAAACGCAAAAATTTTCTTTATTTATATATGTGAACTCACCAACCCCGTGTTGACACATTTAGTATGTTATTCTCAGGTAGCCGAGGCGGGCGCGCGGTATAGGAACATGCATTACATTGAACTCTATCGTTTTTGCAAACTCGTTTTTAAACTGTTATTAATTGGGTTTTAAATCGTCCTGCGTGACGCAACACTTGGTTTATGATTTTACGCTTCCGCACTTATTTACACATAAATGTTTCGTGGTTTGAAAACTTTACTTATGATGTTTGATTATAACTAATGATTCCGATCCTGTTAGTTCACACCCTCTGACGGTAAAACTCCGTTAGTGGATTTTGAGGGTGTGACATATTGGTTTCAGAGCCATTGGTTATAGCGAACTAGAATTGCATGCATACTAAACTATAACCGCAACGACCCATTAGTTATAATTATACGCATTGCATATATTATATTTAGTCATTCGTTATCCTTATCTCTTTACCTCATTCACTTATGCGCGCGCATACATGACTTATCCTGTAGGGATGTCGACGCCACCATCATCATCATCCGACCAGATGACTCATGCTCATGGAAAGGAACCGCAGCTACCTACCTCATCGCCACCCCGAGTAGCCCCGAAACTAGAATCCCCTTGCACCGAAGAGGTATTGCCTATCTGGAGGCATGTACGACGACGACGTTAGCTGGGATTGGTACCCGAGTCTGATCAGGCGAATGGTTTATCGTGAACAAGTTCCCCCACTACCTCACCCGAGCCGCCCTGCTTACCCCAACACCCTACCACCCATAACCGAACCAATAGAGCGAGTTCTCGCAGCTGTTGTTTCCTGTTTAGAGCGTGACGGGGGTTTTATGCGCTCGGCGAGAGCGAACGTTTCCGGATTGATAAGAGATGGAACCGAGGATAGGGAGGAAATTTTTCTGCCTGACAGCGGCTATGAAGGAAGTGCAGGATGCTAACGATCAATAAATGAAGATAATGAGAAAACTGCAAGCAGAGATGATCGATTTTCAAGAGCAACTCCTTGTGGCGAGATCCCGGACAGATATAACTCTAGAGCGTTGCGATATCTTACAGACGCAAATTGCTCAGAATGCAGCAGAACCTGAGGATGAACCTGAGGAGGAGGCACACTCAGAGGTGTCCTCAAACGATGACATCTAAAAATGATAACACCTAGATGGAAGGAGATGTCTGGAAGAAACGCTGGACGTGGTCGCGGTAGCTCTAGCTCAACATGACCGCAGTAGAAATCCAAACTCTATTGAATGACCATGCGGCGGCAGCTCTAGCCGCACATGTTCAGAATCAAGCCGGAGGTCCAGCTGGAGCGTGTACTTTCAAGAGAATCGAGATGTATATCGATGGGCTGGTACCACAAATTCAGGGTATGGTGCCGTCTTCCAAACTGGCTACAATTCAGCAAGCGATCCGAATAGCCCACAAACTGATGGACCAAGCAGTGGCACAAGGTGCGTTACCACCTAGAGGTTCCACCTTTAAAACCCATGACAACTCGAGCAATGACAACAGTAACAACAACTCTGGGAATGGAAGAGAAAGTTTGACAACACCAGGTCCTCATCATCGAACTTCCCATAGCAACAACACCACCGTAAACCCGAACTCGCTCGGAACTTCAATAATCAGGGTTCCAACAATAACAACAACGGTGGCGGACAAGGTTCGAGTGGCTATGCTGGAAAGTAACCGAAGTGAAACAAGTGCAACTATCACCATGCTGCCCATGCGACCGTATCAAATGTCTGAGATGCGGAAAAATGGGTCATCAGGCCAAAGACTGTAGGGGAGACCTAGCGACAAAGGGTGCTCCTAAACAACCTACGGCGACTAAAGGGTGTTTCGAGTGTGGTCAAGAGGGTCATTTCAAGAAGGATTGCCCCAAACTGAAGCAGAATGAGAACAATGGAGGCAACAACAGTGGCGGAAGCAGTGGTAAATGTAGAGCTTTCGTCATTGGGTCAGGCCAGGCCCGCAACGATCCGAATGTGGTTACCGGTAAGTTTCCTGTGAACGACTGTTTTGCTTCTATTTTGTTTGACACTGGAGCTGATAGGAGTTTTGTATCGAAAGCCTTTAGTAAACTCTTTGACTTAACTCCAACCCCGTTAGATGCTAAGTTTCCTGTCGAATTAGCTGACGGTAAGTCTATAGAAACAACTCATGTACTTGCGGGATGTAAGTTGAAACTGTCGGGTCATACTTTTGATATCGACCTCATACCTTTTACACTTGGTAGTTTCGATGTCGTTGTCGGCATGGACTGGCTATCCGAGAACCGAGCGGAGATTATATGTCACGACAAGATAGTCCATATCACTACCTCTTCCGGCGAAATCATCTCGATACAGGGTGAGAAGAGCGCCATGACTACAAGCGTCATCACCCTCATGTAGGCGCATAAATATTTACGAAAGGATCATCCAGCAATTTTAGCTCATATTGTCGAGAAACCCGCGGAGGAGAAACGAATCGAAGACATACCGATTGTGCGAGATTTTTCGGAAGTCTTCCCGGAGGATTTTCCTGGACTACCACCTATTCGACAAGTCGAGTTCCAAATCGAATTGACCCCCGGTGCAGCACCAATAGCACGAGCCCCGTATCGGCTCGCACCGGCGGAGCTTCAAGAGTTGTCCACTCAATTACAAGATTTGTTGGATAAAGGTTTTATCCGACCTAGCTCATCACCATGGGGAGCCCCTGTCTTATTTGTCCGAAAGAAGGACGGGACTTTCCGCATGTGCATCGACTACCGAGAGCTGAACAAGGTGACGATCAAGAACCGTTATCCCTTACCCCGAATTGATGATCTGTTCGACCAGCTTCAAGGATCGAGTTACTACTCGAAGATCGATCTGAGATCTGGTCACCATCAATTAAGAGTGCGTGAAGAAGACATTTCAAAGACGGCATTTAGAACTCGGTACGATCACTATGAGTTTTTGGTTATGCCTTTTGGCTTAACCAACGCACCAGCCGTATTTATGGATCTCATGAACAGAGTATGCAAGGCGTACCTCGACAAGTTTGTGATTGTTTTTATTGATGATATCCTCGTCTACTCCAAGGACAAGACCGACCACGAAGAACACCTGAGATGGATCTTAGAATTGCTAAAGAAGGAACAACTGTACGCTAAACTCTCGAAATGCGAATTTTGGCTTCGCGAGGTTCACTTCTTAGGACATGTGATCAATGAGAATGGTATCCATGTCGATCCTGGTAAAGTAGAGGCCATCAAAAACTGGGAAGCACCTAAGACTCCGACTGAGGTGCGACAATTCCTAGGACTGGCTGGCTACTACCGGCGTTTTATCGAGGGATTTTCAAAGATTGCTCAACCCCTCACCGCTTTTACTCACAAGGGTACTAAGTACAATTGGGGTGAAGCGCAAGAATCCGCTTTCCAACTGTTGAAAACCAAACTCTGTAGCGCCCCTATCCTAGCCCTTCCCGAGGGAACAGAAAATTTTGAGGTACATTGTGACGCATCTATACAAGGTCTCGATTGCGTGCTGATGCAACTCGAGAAAATTATAGCCTATGCCTCTCGACAACTACGGATTCACGAGAAGAACAACACGACCCATGAATTGGTACTCGGAGCTGTGGTGTTTGCTCTTAAGATATGGAGGCATTACTTGTACGGTACCAAGTTTACCATTTACACCGACCACAAGAGCCTCCAACATATCTATGATCAAAAGGAGTTGAACATGCGACAACGTCGTTGGGTCGAGCTACTTAAGGATTAAGACTGTGCCATCAAGTACCACCCTGGAAGGCCAATGTAGGGGCCGATGCTCTCAGCAGAAAAGAAATTGATAAACCTAGACGAGTGCGAGCATTACAACTCACGATTCACGCCAACTTACCCGATCAGATTCGCGATGCGCAACTCGAAGCCTTGAAAGACGATAATCTCCCATCAGAACTTATGCGGGGCATGAACAAGCAACTTGAAACCAAATCGGACGGGGTCCGATATTTCGAAAACCGGATTTGGGTCCCTCGATATGGAGAGTTGAGAACTCTAGTGATGAACGAAGCACACAAGTCCCGATATTCCATCCACCCTGGCTGGGATAAAATGTACCATGATCTAAAGGCACTTTACTGGTGGCCAAACATGAAAGCCGACATTGTCACCTACGTGAGCAAATGCTTGACTTGTGCAAGAGTCAAAGTGGAATATCAGAAACCATCTGGTCTGCTACAGCAACCGGAACTTCCAACGTGGAAATGGGAACACATTTCCATGGATTTCATCATGGGATTACCCAAAACACTAACGGGATGCGATACCATCTGGGTGATCGTTGACCGGTTGACTAATTCTGCACACTTCTTAGCAATCAAGGAAGCGGACAAAATGGAAAGACTGACTCGCATCTATATGAAAGAAGTAGTGTCTAGACACGGAGTGCCTGTCTCAATCATATCTGATCGAGATTCCCGTTTCACTTCGCACTTCTGGAAGTCACTACAGAGCGCACTAGGCACCCGCCTTGATATGAGTACAACATACCATCTCAAACGAATGGGCAAAGTGAGCGCACCATTCAGACCTTGGAAGACATGTGGCGTGCATGCGTGTTGGATTTCGGAAAAAGTTGGGAACCTCACTTGCCTTTGGTAGAGTTCCCGTATAATAACAACTACCACGCAAGCATTAAAGCAGCGCCGTTTGAAGCGTTATACGGACAAAAGTGTCGATCACCTCTTTGCTGGGCAGAAGTGGGTGATAGCCAAATCACTGGTCCCGAACTAGTGCTCGAAATCTCAGAAAAGATTGTCCAAATCCGAAATCGCATGGCAGCAGCACGAGATCGCCAAAAGAGTTACGCCGACAAGCGCCGAAAACCTCTGGAATTCCAAGTGAACGACCAAGTTTTACTCAAAGTCTCACCTTGGAAAGGTGTAGTCCGCTTTGGAAAGCGAAACAAACTCAACCCACGATACATTGGCCCATACCAGATAACCGAACGCGTTGGTCTGGTAGCATACCGATTGGATTTACCAACAGAATTCAGTGGCGTACATAACGTTTTCCATGTATCCAACTTGAAGAAATGCCTTTCTGACGAAACCCAAGCAGTTCCTTTGGGCGAGTTGCAAGTTGATGAACAGCTACGTTTCATCGAAGAACCAGTCGAAGTTTTGGATTGGGAAACCAAAACACTCAAGCACAGCAAAATTCCAATTGTTAAAGTTCGTTGGAACTCGAAACGTGGAAAAGAGTTCACGTGGGAACGCGAGGATCAAATGATGAAAAAGTATCCTCACCTTTTTGAAGGGTTGACCAAACACCGAAAACCGCGAAAGTCGACAAACCGTAAGAAATCACCGGAGGTATGAATTAAATTTCGGGACAAAATTTCTTTCTACTAGGGGATGATATGACAAACTGAAAAGTTTTTGCCTTTTTAAGACACCCATCGCGACTTGACTCAAATTTTCGGGACGAAAATTCTTTCAACATGGGAATGATGTGACACTCGTCAATTTCCGGTTAACTCCGTTAATCCAAACTCCGTTAATTCAAACTTAAGATCACACGAACTGTAAAGCATATCTCATTACATTTAAACTAGGGTTTAAATGACGCATGACAATCACTACACAAGTAGTCTTTCGGAATTGCACCGAAACACACACTAGTCGACTCAAACCGTTGGTGAACAAACAATATATAATATAAACAAGTGCTCGGTATAAATATGTGTTATGTTGACATATGATTGTGTTCTTGCATAGTATAACCTCTTATTATGGATATTATAAACTAGTTATGCTAGAATTATGTTCACATGAAGTTTAGGGGGGCGATTTGTAACATGTATTATATTTAATAAATATATAAACAACATAATTACACAACCCTAATCCCTCTCTCCCTCCTTGTACGATCTGCCTCCCTCTCCCCCCTCCCTCTTGTCGATCGTAAACCCCCACACACACACATACAAGATAATTTTCAAGCTTGTTGTGAGGAATTGAAGGTTCAAGAAGCTAACTAGGTAGTATAAACACCATATCTAATTTATTCTATCATTTAATTGTATGATTAAACCTGTAATCATAAACTCTAAGTGTTAAATATGTTGTTTGTTGATGATTTAGGGTTACATGCATGACTGTTAGTTCATAGATTAATTGTTTATTGAGTTTTGATCAAAACTGGTACTGGACAGATTGTAAGTTATGTTTAGACAAATGTAACTGAATGTTAATGTGGTAATTGGTCGAGATTGTCAACACTACAGTGTACTAGGTTGAGGCTAGTTTCTATAAAGTTCAATCTTGTAATTTTTGGACGGGTAAAAGTTAACTTTTATTATTTTACAAAACCGAAGTGCAAGTCTGAATTGTGAGACCTGCTGTTAGGCTGTTTTGTAATTATCATATCTCATGAACTACAAGACCAAATGGGTTGGTTCAACTTCCGGAAGTTAACATGTTGAGTTAAGAACCTAACCCAGTTGGTCTTGCATTAATTGGAATTACCAGTTAACGGGAATAAAAAATATCATTATGTTGCGCATGATTCTGACTGCTGTGAGTTTACTGTAATGTTTTGACCATTGTGAGAAATATATGTGGAATAAAAATACAATAAAAATAGTTCTGGAAACCTAACTCATGTGTGCTTTTGTGACGATTTTTGGTGAATTAATTGATATGTTATGATCTGTTGAATAGAGTAATTTTTCAAGTAGAAATCTGTCTTGATAGAACTAGCTGCTGAACTATATGAAAATACATGAAACGTGCTTGTTGCTAGATAATTGCTATGTTTTTGACTAAATTGCCCTTGTGGGGAAAAATTGCCAGTAATATACAATATTAATATTTGACACGTAAGTAGTTGTTCACACATGTAACGTATCACCAATGTGTTTGTTGGGTCACACACAATTCACAAACGAAACACGAAACGTATCTCACGCATAGGTATTATGTGCCGAGTCTACAGACTCAATAATAGTTCCAACACTTAGAAAATCTCATTCTTGTTTTAGAATGCTAGTGAGGATTTTCTGTGACGCGCATCTCTTGGTTGACTTGTTTTTGAATTCTTTGCAAACAGTGAGTTTCACGTTCCCCTTTTACTCTTTTAAACGCTTTTTACTTGGGGGAGATAACATACTCCAAAACGCTTTAGATTTTGTTTTTAGTTATATATCACTTGTAAAGGCTAAGTGGCAAAAGAAAAAACTAAAGTCCTTCCTAACATCGAACCGTTTAGTATTTGTATAATAGCGAGTCATTGTTGAGTAGTACTACTGGGTTTGACAAACCCCACCCAACTCTAAACTCGACGGCAGGTCGAGTGGGTGTAATTTTGGCTAACACATTTTCCATGGTCGTGGTAGACATGGTGGCAAGGCAATTGATAAACAGTCAGCTTCGGTGTCGAACACTTAGTAATACTTGTTGATAGGCTAGCTACCTATCGATATATAATTGACTTAACACTATCTGGTAACGCAAAACGCAAACGCAAAACGCAAACACTTAAACGCAAAAATTTTCTTTATTTATATATGTGAACTCACCAACCCCGTGTTGACACATTTAGTATGTTATTCTCAGGTAGCCGAGGCGGGCGCGCGGTATAGGAACATGCATTACATTGAACTCTATCGTTTTTGCAAACTCGTTTTTAAACTGTTATTAATTGGGTTTTAAATCGTCCTGCGTGACGCAACACTTGGTTTATGATTTTACGCTTCCGCACTTATTTACACATAAATGTTTCGTGGTTTGAAAACTTTACTTATGATGTTTGATTATAACTAATGATTCCGATCCTGTTAGTTCACACCCTCTGACGGTAAAACTCCGTTAGTGGATTTTGAGGGTGTGACATATTGGTTTCAGAGCCATTGGTTATAGCGAACTAGAATTGCATGCATACTAAACTATAACCGCAACGACCCATTAGTTATAATTATACGCATTGAATATATTATATTTAGTCATTCGTTATCCTTATCTCTTTACCTCATTCACTCATGCGCGCGCATACATGACTTATCCTGTAGGGATGTCGACGCCACCATCATCATCATCCGACCAGATGACTCATGCTCATGGAAAGGAACCGCAGCTACCTACCTCATCGCCACCCCGAGTAGCCCCGAAACTAGAATCCCCTTGCACCGAAGAGGTATTGCCTATCTGGAGGCATGTACGACGACGACGTTAGCTGGGATTGGTACCCGAGTCTGATCAGGCGAATGGTTTATCGTGAACAAGTTCCCCCACTACCTCACCCGAGCCGCCCTGCTTACCCCAACACCCTACCACCCATAACCGAACCAATAGAGCGAGTTCTCGCAGCTGTTGTTTCCTGTTTAGAGCGTGACGGGGGTTTTATGCGCTCGGCGAGAGCCGCCCTGCTTACCCCAACACCCTACCACCCATAATCAAACCTGTCCTTTGCCATCGACTTTCACAATGTAATCGAATCTGCCTTTGTAATCGAATTACACGATGTAATCGAGTGAGCTGCTGTTCGGGTCCCGTCATATACATATGTCCACTTTTATCATTTTTATCCATTTTCCTTACATTTATAACATTTTTATATTTTAAGCATGGCATTATTTATAAATCCTTAAATGTTCCCTAACCATAATCGGACAAGACTTAACCCGTGCAACCATAAAGCTTGGACCTTAATGGCTAAAAACGTTCAAAACTAGATCTAGGGTTTCTTTATGAGCTGTTCATAACCATAAGTTCGTTAAGTTCATTTTAATCACCAAGTTTGCAACTTTATGATTTATCTAGACACGATCTACTCTATGTTTAAGTTTCATGGTAAACAGTTCATAAAAACATAACCTTTAAGGATAAAGAACGTACCTTTACTCGTTTTTAGGTTACGGTTTAGCTTGGTTATGAACTACAATCTTGTATCTTGCTTATATCCAAGATCTAACAATATATAGCTTGGTTTGGGTCTTGGATCTCTTCCTCTTCTTGCGGCCGTATATGGAGGTGCATGTGTGTGTGTTTGAGTGTGTAGAGAATTATGAAAGATAGGAAATGAGAGAGTTAGGGTTTTAGGGAGGCTTAAGGGAGTATTTATACTCTCTTAAGCCTATGGACCTAAGGCCCATACCCATCCCTTAAATCCATCTTTCATTCCAGACCGTGAATATTCGTCAGGTGCACCATTGTGCCCCTATAGGTATGTTGCAATTCTCTTATCTTACCTGAAAAACATGTCTTATTATAAACCAAGTGATTATCGGTATAAAGTCAGATAATATATGAGTTGATATATATAAACAAGCATAATGATGACAAATTAGTTGATGCAACACAAGGATTTTGAACTGCTTTTGTCTTCTCATGACTAAAGTTATCCAGCTTTGTTTTTTTCACATGAACATTTGATTAAATGTTCGATTTTAGTTTGTATATGTCTTTTATTTGAGATCGGGTAATTATATTTTTCATAGGTAATTACGATATTGACTTATTTTGGTATAGTAAGCAATTAAGAGAAACCTATGATTTATATTATTAGGTACGATGGAGGTAATTCTATTGTAGCGTATGAAGATTTTATAAAATAAACTACATACTTGCAATTAGCAATGAAATAAAAAAGAAATGCATAAGTTATATAATCTTTACATATTCTAACTTAAGGGAGATTGATAATTTAATGGGTTTCCATGGCTGGTTGACGATAGTCAAAGAAATCCACAAGTTGGAGCAATTAACTATAACATTTTTCATTTCGTTCCTGTGCTCCAATCTGTGATCTCTTGTCTTACCCAACATAACCTGTGTTTAACAAATCAAACTATTTAAGTTATACTTTAGTTTTATATGCAAAAACTTATTGCTAGTACATACGGTTATGGTGTTGCAGAGAAACATTTTGAACATTTTGTCTGTGCTTTGATAAAAGTTTAGCCTTTTATTTGTAAATAAGGAGCTTACATCAAGAGGTAATATTGTTAAGTGGTTGTGGTATTTTAGTCGAATGAAAATTAATAATAATAATAATTATCCTCATTTGATTTCATTGCTAAATGTTTGTGTAACCTCCCTGATGAGTTTGGTTTGTTAAGAGTAAAATTGTAGTTTCATTTCTAAATATTTGTTTAATCTCCCTGATGAGTTTGGTTTGTTATAGTAAAATTGTAGTACAAAACAAAATTGGTGAAAAAAATTATAAAGTTCGAATGAGCATTGCGAACTTAAACTAATGACCCAATTTTTGATCAAAATAAACATCCATGTTAGGTTGGTTTTCTAGATTTTTACATTAATAAATGAAGTTCTCATTATTGGTTTTTACATTAATAAATTGATGCCAAACAAAATTTCCCATTGTTGGAGAGAGACAGAGAAGAAGAGAGAATTGACAATTGAAGCTCATTCAAATGGAAGTGAGGGAGATTTAACTATAAGTTTGGTAGTAGATAAGTATTTTTAAAGGGGGCAATGCATTTCAAACTAATGGTGGTGATTTTTCATTCATATACCAAGTCGCAAGACTCGGGAATCTTTTGTATCATATTGACTATTTTCCCGAGGTTGATTGCTTTATACGTTGCTACAACTCCAAACACAAATTTGTAAATTTTAAAAGCTAAACTTCTTTGTACACATAATAATATATATGCGTGTGTAATAATTTTTTTTACATACATTATGTTTTTATTATTTAACTTTATTTTCTATTTTTATAAATTTAAATCAACCCGTATAACACACGGGCTCTAAAACTAGTAATAATAATATAATTATAAAAATAATACACGGAAGCAGCAGCAGCAGTGTATAATAATAGTAATAATAATAATAATAATAATAATAATGGTAAACATGCAAATGGGAAATAGGAATAGGCAAAAACTTGGTTTATTAAGGGATTACTCTATAAAATTGTAACTAAATTCTAAAATTGTTTCAATCAGGTCACTAAAGTTTTGTTTTGATTCTAATCATAAATATTTACATGTATAGCAAGTTATGTATGTTTTTTTTTTCATTTAAATAGTTTTACATTTGCAAAATACATTTTTAAAAATTGACAAAATTAGTAAAAATTGAGAAAAAAATTTATACTTTGTGAAAAATAAAAAAAAATAATAATTGAAAAATTGCAATATATATATATATATATATATATATGTGTGTGTGTGTGTGTGTATAGGGAAAAGATCAAGAGAGGACTCTTTCTTAGAAAGAGAACTAGTGAACTAATAAAAAAATATTTTTAATTTAATTAAAAAAATATTTTTAATTTTTTTTCTTTCATCCTTCTTATATGTTGTTATTCTTCACAACAAAAAAATATAAATACAAAAAAATTTAAAAAAACTCGTAATGCATATGTGCAACACGTCGACTTTTTTATGATGCATATGTGCAATAGTGTGTATTTTGATATGTGACATAGTGTTAAATAGCATATATGGAGTTGTTGGTATTGTATATTTGCAATAGTGTTATATTATACACAAAAATTAAAAAAAAATCGATATAGTGCATATGTGCATTAGTGGTGTATTACGTATATGTATTAGTGTGCATTGCATACATTGCATGCAATTGTGTCGTATTATATGCAATAAAACACTATTGTATATAAAAAATACAAATTATTACATATATGCATTACATCGACAGTTTTTTTAAGGAACAATATCAACTTGTTAGGAGAAGGAAACAAAAAAAGTGAAAAAAATATTTTTTAAAAAAGTTAAAAATAATTATTTATTAGTTCTCTATTTCTCTCTTTAAGAGTAGTTCTCCGTATCACACCCACCCACCCACCCACCCACACATACACACACGCACACACACACACACACATATATATATGTTAGGACCAATCAATTAACACAACAATCAGTCTCGTAACCAAAAACAGTGTGTTGACAAGACGGTTACGAGTTCTGCTTTTGTGAAGATCCAAAGAATATTAATGGCAGAATCAATAATACTTAAATTGTTTCTAATACAAACAGAAATATAACAAACCCACAACGTAACTCAAAAGATTTCCAATAATATTGTAAAGGATACAATGAAAATCGATTAGGATTTCTAGGTGGAATGTTTGTATTTGTGGCAGCTTTTCCGTACAAATATATTCTTTTCAGGAAAGAGACAACCGTCAAATCACAATATTTGCTCTGTGTTCGTCGTCATAGGTGTGCCCTAAAGTTTCCTTAAATAGGCACACCTCACATCTTCTAGAAACCCTAATGATTGATACTTAACATATTCAAACATATTACAAAATATTACAAGTGTAAACAGGTTTTCGAGTAAGCTTGTAAGCTTTTGCCCTTGTCGAGCAGACCTTCGTAACCTTAAGTGTGCTTGGAATAGTTCTCTGAGTAAGCTTTACTTAGGATATTTTCCTTCAAGCAGACTTCAAACTTCTAATCATATCAAACTTTGCTCGATATGAATCCTACAAGCAAACTTGTTCGTCTTGAATCCCTTCAACCTTTGTTACTTAACTAATTTGAACTAGTGTGCTGGTGACACAGTAGCTTGCTCGAGGTTGAATCTTGCTCGTTGGAAGTCCTTAGTAATTTCTTCAATAAGCTTCCTTCAAGTATGCTGGGACCACTGTTTATTGAACCTTGATCAATCAACAAATATACTTGGTTTTAGCTTGGTTAAGTCCAGAGCTTGCTCTGAAACAAACCTTGCTTGACTTGAAGAACAACCTTGCTTGAAGAAGTGTAGTTTTCTCGAACTATCACTTAAATTATGTTAAGGCTTGCTCGAAGGCCTAAGTTTGCTCGGTTTTCATACTTGGCCATTTTTCTGAGGAGGTTGAGAATATTCCAATCTTCCTATGCCATAATCTTATCCCAACAATCTCCCCTAGATTGGAGCAAACTCAGCTGCACCAAAAAACAAGTAGGTTACTTACACTTTTTCAAAATACACATCAAATTTCTAAAAGCAAAATTACATTACTTAAAGAAAAATTACATAGTCAACAATGTTGTCTCATGGACATTACAGCTCAAATTCAAAATAGAAAAATACAAAGGCCTTCATCTTCTTGAGCTTCCTGCCTCTAATCTTCTATCAAATTTACTGCAGCAGCTTTTTGTTGAAATAAGGAGATCTCCCTGTGGTATGGGTGTTGAGACGGTAGATTCCATTAGATTACGTCATCAAGATCCTCCACATGTAAACATTCCAGGTCAGTCGCATGCTGAATAATGCCTAAGGCTAGTCCATCGAGTTTCTTAAGATAAATGATTGATCTTTTGGTTTAAAGACTATCTTGGAAACTCTGCCATTATTCTAGGACTTCATAGTTTGGCCTTGACATTTGCTGCCTCATGCCGATGCATTCTCTCATGTTGGCAAGAGGATTTGAGCATCTTTTTTCCTTTTTGTAGGATGCTTCAATTATCATAATATCACTCATCCTTCTCTGCCTCTTTGTTCTTTCAAATTGAGAAAGCTCCCGCTTCATTTTCTTGTTAAGTAAAGGAAATCCCTTTCTAGATTGTTTCTTTAAGAACCTAGAGAGTTCATTCCTTTGTTGTCCAGCAAACCTTTGTCTTTCTTGATAATCGTACAAGTTGAGTGTGGTCATTTCTTCCAGTTGTTCTTTATTAAAATCTTGAAAATCATCTGTAAAAACAATATTTCTCAATTCCGCACTTGTCATGATCACCTTCAAGGTCTTTGTCCTAGAATCAAAGTAAAGATTCTTTGGCAGGTCCACCTTTGAAGGTGTGACACTCGTCAATTTCAGGTTAACTCCGTTAATCCGAACTCCGTTAATTCAAACATAAGATCACACGAACTGTAACGCATATCTCATTACATTTAAACTAGGGTTTAAATGACGCATGACAATCACTACACAAGTAGTCTTTCGGAATTGCACCGAAACACACACGAGTCGACTCCAACCGTTGGTGAACAAACAATATATAATATAAACAAGTGCTCGGTATAAATATGTGTTATGTTGACATATGTTTGTGTGCTTGCATAGTATAACCAATTATTATGGATATTATAAACTAGTTATGCTAGAATTATGTTCACTTGAAGTTTAGGGGGGCGATTTGTAACATGTATTATATTTAATAAATATATAAACAACATAATTACACAACCCTAATCCCTCTCTCCCTCCTTGTACGATCTGCCTCCCTCTTCCCTCTCCCTCTTATCGATCGTAAACCCACACACACACACATACAAGATAATTTTCAAGCTTGTTGTGAAGAATTGAAGGTTCAAGAAGCTAACTAGGTAGTATAAACACCATATCTAATTTATTCTATCATTTAATTGTATGATTAAACCTGTAATCATAAACCCTAAGTGTTAAATATGTTGTTTGTTGATGATTTAGGGTTACATGCATGACTGTTAGTTCATAGATTAATTGTTTATTGAGTTTTGATCAAAACTGGTACTGGACAGATTGTAAGTTATGTTTAGACAACTGTAACTGAATGTTAATGTGGTAATTGGTCGAGATTGTCAACACTACAGTGTACTAGGTTGAATCTAGTTTCTATAAAGTTCAAGGTTGTAATTTTTGGACTGGTAAAAGTTAACTTTTATTATTTTACAAAACCGAAGTGCAAGTCTGAATTGTGAGACATGCTGTTAGGCTGTTTTGTAATTATCATATCTCATGAACTACAATACCAAATGGGTTGGTTCAACTTCCGGAAGTTAACATGTTGAGTTAAGAACCTAACCCAGTTGGTCTTACATTAATTGGAATTACCAGTTAACGGGAATAAAAAATATCATTCTGTTGCGCATGACTCTGACTGCTGTGAGTTTACTGTAATGTTTTGACCATTGTGAGAAATATATGTGGAATAAAAATACAATAAAAATAGTTCTAGAAACCTAACTCATGTGTGCTTTTTTGACGATTTTTGGTGAATTAATTGATATGTTATGATCTGTTGAATAGAGTAATCTTTAAAGTAGAAATCTGTCTTGATAGAACTAGCTGCTGAACTATATGAAAATACATGAAACGTGCTTGTTGCTAGATAATTGCTATGTTTTTGACTAAATTGCCCTTGTGGGGAAAAATTGCTAGTAATATACAGTATTAATACTTGACACGTAAGTAGTTGTTCACACATGTAACGTATCACCAATGTGTTTGTTGGGTCACACACAATTCACAAACGAAACACGAAACGTATCTCACGCATAGGTATTATGTGCCGAGTCTGGAGACTCAATAATAGTTCCAACACTTAGAAAATCTCATTCTTGTTTAAGAACGCTAGTGAGGATTTTCTGTGACGCGCATCTCTTGGTTGACTTGTTTTTGAATTCTTTGCAAACAGTGAGTTTCACGTTCCCCTTTTACTCTTTTAAATGCTTTTTACTTGGGGGAGATAACATACTCCAAAACGCTTTAGATTTTGTTATTAGTTATATATCACTTGTAAAGGCTAAGTGGCAAACGAAACAACTAAAGTCCTTCCTAACATCGAACCGTTTAGTATTTGTATAATAGCGAGTCATTGTTGAGTAGTACTGGGTTTGACAAACCCCACCCAATTCTAAACTCGACTGCAAGTCGAGTGGGTGTAATTTTGGCTAACACATTTTCCATGGTCGTGGTAGACATGGTGGCAAGGCAATTGATAAACATTCAGCTTCGGTGTCGAACACTTAATAATACTTGTTGTATAGGCTAGCTACCTATCGTTATATAATTGACTTAACACTATCTGGTAACGCAAAACGCAAACGCAAAACGCAAACATTTAAACGCAAACATTTTCTATATTTATATATGTGAACTCACCAACCCCGTGTTGACACTTTTAGTATGTTATTCTCAGGTAGCCGAGGCGGGCGCGTGGTATAGGAACATGCATTACATTGAACTCTATCGTTTTTGCAAACTCGTTTTTAAACTGTTATTAATTGGGTTTTAAGTCATCCTGCGTGACGCAACACTTGGTTTATGATTTTACGCTTCCGCACTTATTTACTCTTAAATTTTTCGTGGTTTGAAAACTTTACTTATGATGTTTGATTATAACTAATGATTCCGATCCTGTTAGTTCACACCATCTGACAGTAAAACTCCGTTAGTGGATTTTGAGGGTGTGACAGAAGGTGGCCATCGTTGTCTTTAAAGGTTTGACCGTGTTGTTGGTATTGGGACTCTTACAGTGGAGACCCTTTGAGTGTATTGTCTTTTAGATTGTGGTCTTCTCACATGCCCTTTTTTAGATACATTTTAACAATATCATCCTTTTTCAGCTTGATCAACTTCAGATAATCTTCCCCTTCTTTATATAAGAATCTGATCATTTCCATGGGTTCTTTGTCAATTTGTTCAGTTGGGGGAGATCTTTGCCTTTGAATTGGATCCCCACTTGGTCCACATTGGAAGGGTAGTAATCTTCTTTGTTCTTCTTCCAATTCTCCCAATGCTGCTTTTAAGTATAGAATAGCTCTTTGAGTTGAGCTTTGCCAACGTTATCAAAAACATTTTCAGACATTCCCTTGCATAGCATCAACCCTTTTAGAGTCTTGAGCCTATTTTCATCTTTCCACAGAAATAAATTTACTTTTGCACTTGTTTAAACCGGTTCTTCTTTCACCATCTTCAATTTGGGAGGAGCCTGAGTTGGCTTAGTTTGAGCCCTCAGTTTTTCATTGTATTTTGCAAAAAAGTCTCATAAAGATTTTTCTTTTCAATATCAGACATAGTTTTCACTTTGTATCCTTTTCCTTTTATCTCCATTAATCTTTCCAATATAATTTCTTTATCTTTAGGTAATTTTCCTTTTGCCTCTACAACCAATCTTGTTTCTTTTGATTTCTCTTTACCAGTACCAGAATCAGATTGGATTTTATTTGAAATTTTCTTAAATCTTTCTTCCACTTCCTTCTTGCTCATGGTAGCAACATGCTCAAGATTCTCACCATGATAAATTAGGAATTTACAATTTTCTCCATATTTTATATATCTGATCAATTCGATGTTGATCACCAGAAACTTTTCTTTTCAACCTCTCTCTCTCTTCTTCATCAATTATTTCTTTTACAGATCTGTACACAGACTCAAGATCATCATAACTCATATGACTTAATTGCTTATCTGAGAAGTTATGGAGCCTCAGATAAGCAAGAAATCTTTGAGTGTTTTTGTTTTTCTTTTCCTTTAATTTTCTGAGTTCATATTTCTTCTTTTCATGGAGAGAGTCCAACTCTTCATCAGTCAAAGCCGCCAATTTTTCAAATTCATAACCATGGTTCATCAAGTTGATTATTCTGGGATCTTCTCTTGTTGAGTCAAGAAATTGACCTGAGGGGGAGATTGTTGAGTCAAAGATTTGACCTAAATGAAGTACATGGAAGATTGGAATCTTCTCAACCTCCTCTGATTTCGCTAAGTAATGGATCCGAGCACACCTTAGACATCCGAGCAAGCTTTTATTTAGCCGAGTACAATATTTTGCCTACCGGGCAAGGTTTACTTCAAGTAGTCTTCTTTAGTGGATATCCGAGCAGGGTTTGCAAATTAGTGCATTTCCGGGTAAGGTACACTAGTTTATGTAAATCCAGGCAAGGTTCACTTTATCAAGCAAGTCTGTTCTTCAGAACCAAGTATTTTACTCTTCCGAGTAAGGTTTGGTTGACCAAGTCCAAGAAGCCAAGTGATTGGAAGACTGGGCAAGGTATTCATTGATAAGTATGATCCAAGTATGCTTGATAATCTAAAGGAATATCTCTAAGTAATATCGGGCAAGGTTCAGCTCAAGCAAGGAACAGTACTCCCGAGTACACTTTGCTAATAAGTTATTTTATAGCAAAGAGCTGAAATGGATCATTGAAGAACAAGGTTGCTCGTAAGGAGTTGTCGGGCAAAGTCTGGCAAAGTCAAGAAGACTGAAGTCTACTCGGTGAGTATTTTACTTGGTAAAATACTCTTCAATTAAAGTCTATCCGGAAACTGATCCCGAGCACACTTCTATGTTACCAAGTTATGAAGGATGGCCGAGCATACTCGGAAAGACAAGATTGGTGCAAAGCCTACCCGGAAGACCTGATTTACACTTAGTTTATTTTGAATATGTAATTTGAATATGTATGATTGTATTTAGGGTTTCTAGAAGGAATGACAGCTGTCCTAGGTTGGCAGGCCTATAAATAGAATGTTTAGGGCACGCCGCCAAGAGAGAGGGAGAGAGGACACGGACTTTGAGCCTTTACACTTTTCGGATAAGAAAGAATATTTCTTGAAAGTGACGGCTGTCTTAGGATTCCTAAAAAGCCTAAATCGATTATCCACTTTGTATGATGAAAATTATATAGATGGAAATCTTTTGAGTGAATCATGTGTGTGCTTTCTACCTTTGATTATTCTTTGCAACCGTATGTTTGTTATTGATTCCGCCTTTAACAAACAGATATCTTTCTAAATATAGCAACCCTTCATTAACTCTCTTGTCAACACATTAGTCTGTGTGAGTTATGACATGATTGATTAAGATCCAGCTGAAATCGAGGGACCCGGCATCTCTTTTGATCTCATCGAGCCTTGCTTGAATATTTTCTCTATGTGTTTCAGTCAGATCCATATGAGGAAAGTCATGCACTTCTTTCTTATTCTCATCAGCCACATCATCATCAACATCAGTTAGATCATTCATGGCATCAATTTGTGGTTCATTTTCAAAATGATCATCAGGTTTCACAACCTGTAAAGGAATAGCATGAATATCCCTTTTCTTCTCCTTAGGCATAGCCTCTTCAAGAATATTCCCTACCCCAAATCTCTTCCTTTTTCTTGTATATCTCAACAAGTCAGCATGCCAGCTCTTTTCATCCTTTTTTAATTTCACCCAACAAGCTCTAATTCATCATTTCACTAGCCTTTTTCATCATTTCAGCTTGAATTTTCTTTCCATCCAAATCAGTCACTAGCTGCTTATCAGGATTTTCAACTTCAGGTTCAGAAGTGGGATCAATCACATCAGGCTCAGGAGATTTGGGTTGTTCTAGGGTTTTGGGTTGTTGGAATTGATAAATAACAATCGCAAGAGAGTTGTCAGCATCCTCTGCTTGCTGCAACCTCAACAACCCTTCTATAACTTCTATTTCAATCTTCCTTCTCTTCCTCAAGGTTCTTCCTCATCTCAAACTCCTCCATCAAAACCCTTTGTTCCTCAACTTCTGTATCAGATAGAAATCTGTTTATCATTTCAGTCTGCATCCACTCTCCCATAATTTTGTCATGTCTCTTAATTGCTTCCTCAGCTGTTTCATCAATAAAAAGGACTTCATCACTAGACTCAATCTTCTTTAGTTTCAAGGGTTGCAGTTGACCTTCATGTTCAGCCACTGCTTTCCTTTTGATTCTCCTCCTTTCTTCTTCAAGACTTACAAATCTAGATGGGCCTACTTCCCTCACCACTGTGGATGGGAAGTGTTCAGGTAAATTATCAATCTCTTCAAATAGATCATTCAATTCTTTATCCACATCTTTCTCCTTTGATGTCACTTTCATAATCATCATCAATTAACTCTTCAGTTTTGTTAGTTATGGCTACAGTCTCACCTGCGATCACCATCTCCTCAGTGACATTGTCATCCTCAAATGTTTTGTTAGTTTGTGCCTCAGTAAAAACATCATCAGTCCGCTTCTCAGCCTTATTCATAACAACATTTTCAACTCTAGGTCATTATTTCCTTCTACGTCATCAGTCACATCATACATATTCACCTCACCTTCAGTTAAATTAATGTCAACTTCCCTCTCAACCTCATTTACCATAATGTTCTCAACCACCATGTCATCATTCATTTCGGGCTCATCAATATTGTAATCTTGTACTACATCAACTGAAATGTCAGCCTCATATCCAATTTCATCCTCTTTATCATCCCTTTCTTCCTCCTCATCACTACCATACAATTCTTCCAATGACTTTAAGATATCTACAGCATCATCATCAACACTAGAAACATGCAAATTCTCCCCCTGTTTTGGTGCAACTGAGGTCTTCTTAACCTCACTGAGCGAGGGTTTGAATTTTCAGAAGAGCCTGTTTCAGTTGGGATTCCAAGTCAGAGTTTTTCTTCTTTAATTACTCATTTTCCCTTCTTAAGTCACAATTTTCAATCAGCACATTCATATGCCTATCAAGGAGTCTCATTCTGGCGTCAGGGGATGGTGAGTTTATGGGTGAAAAAGTAAATGGATCATGGATTTGAGTTAGTTGAGTGTCATGGGTTGGGCTTTGAATGATATTCTCACTGATGCTTGTTAAAGGGTTTATGGTTTAAATTGTAGGTGTATGTGTATGTATGATTTGGAAAGTTGGTGTGTGTTGTTGGTCAAAAGGTTCGGGTATGTGTTGGTGATTGGTAAGGAGTGTTAGGTTGGTTTATGAGGTGGGATGAAATGTATTCTGGTACGTATGGTTCATGGTCAGGTTGATATTGGGTTTGGGTTTGGGTTGGTGAAGTAGGAGGTGATGGGATATATGGTTCATATGGTTGGTCATGGTGAGGTGGTGAAGGAATATATGGTTCGTGTGTATGGTAACGGGGTGGTGATTGGTGTTTTGGTGAAGTGGGTGGTGTAGAAACAAGGTTTTCGTCATGTGTTGTCTCCCCCTGAACTTGTGATACAACATCATTCACAATCGTATCCAAAACATCATTCACATTATCAGTCTCCTCCTCTCTCTCATCATGCTGTTCATCACTAGAATCTGACATGTCATCATTGTCATCACTGTCACTACTATCCTCCTCACTAGTCACCCTTAGTGACTCAGGAACTTCCATAATCTCCACATTATTATCAACAAGCCACGGGAGAATATCGTATTCCACCTCTGGATTAAAGGGGTTTGTTGCACCCAACCTGGCAATTATTCTAAACAAATTTGGATCTTGAAGAACATGTGTGATACCAGAAGTAGGAAGATCTTGAAACACAATGTTAAAAATATATGTAAAACATGAGAAACCTATCCTTATCTCTTTTCCTCATATTAACCACCAGGCCTTCAAAAATTATATTGAGAAACTGAATGGCCGATTATATACAACAACAATTGTGGCTATAGAAATTTCTCTTCTCATGAGGGCCCAAGTACCCCTCCTTGGTGTGAATCCTTGGATAATGTGGTGTATCAGAAAACGGTATAAAATAGGGAACATTCCCTTTTGGAATTGCCCTTCATTCACATTCCCTTGGTACCCCATTGTTTCTTGGAAAATCCTCAAAAATCGCAGGGTAGAGTAGATAACTGAACATCCAGATTATCATTCAACTGTAGACTCGCCATTATAATATTCTTTGTGATTTCAATTTCATGACCAGCCACAGTGGCTTCAATCATCCGTCCATTCACATCATCCTCCAACTGTGTTGTATTCCAGAAATCTAAGTGATGATTTATGTTGATTATCGGTCTTTCGGTAAGAGCAAATCGAAGATTAAATCGAATAAGCCATTGAATCATCAGCTGCACCGGCCCGATTCCTCCGTGATTTGGAGAAAGGTGCACATATTGTGCTTCGGCTCAAATGAGTACATCATATCTGCAAAATCACAAACAAAAATGCATTCAAAGTAAAATTAGTCATTAAAGTTCTTAACTTTATCATGCATCAAGTTAAAATTTGAAGAAGAAATTAAAGGATAATCTTTAAGAACCTGTTCTTCAATAAATTAATAACCTACACAGAAAATAGAGATATTAGTAAAAATGAAATTGTAAACCTAAACTCATACAATTAGTGTCAGAAATCGTTCAATTGAAGCTTACCGAGTTGGAATTTGAAGGATGACTAATTTTGGGAAAGAATTTTGAGCAACGGTTGGGTATCTAGGTTACGATCAAGTGGACAATAATGCAAGAGTGAAAGAGGTAAAAAGGTGAAATGAAAACTTTTCTAAGCCCCCCTTTTATAGTGTACTCTGTGCACATTTGAAAGTGGGTTTTAAATAATTATTGTCATTTAGTGCAAGAATACTGCCAAAATCCCAATTTTAAATGTACTAGCATAAAGCTTGCTCAATAAAGTATTTTTTTCAAAAGTTTGCTCGTACCCAACGTTTGCTCGTGCTTAAAATTATCAGAAATATGCTAAGTAAATAAAACGAAAGAAGCTTACTCAAATATACAAGATTGCTCCAGAAATTTATAACAAGTTAAATAATCAAGTATATTTGGTCAAATAGACAACTTTGCTCGAGATCAATAAAATCCCAAAATAATAACTTATCAATATTTCTAAATGTCAACCTTACTCAAATATCTTATCATCACATAGTTTACTCGATTCTACTTAGAAAAGCAAAGAGTTAACATTGTCCAGAGATATATATTCAAGTATACTCGGAAACAAGGTTTATTCGACCATACTTCAAAAGTTCAAAGTATTAAAATTACAAGTATGCTCAAAGCATTAAGTGTACTCGTGGAGTAAAGGTTTCTTGAAAGCACTTGAAATATGCAAGTATGTTTGGAGAACACATGAAATATCCAAGTGTGCTCTAAACATGAAGTTTGCTCGATAAACAAAGTTTACTTGAAAACACTTGCAATTTCAGACAAAGTATTCAGACATAAACAACACATAAGTAAATCCATATTTTATCAAGTATGTTTGACACATTTACCATGTTTACTCGATAGAGCTAAACATTAAGTAAATAGTTAAGGTTACTCGAGAAAAATATTCATTTTGATCAATCTAAATCGAAAGTCATAAAGTATGCTTGATAAACACAAATTTCAACTAAAACAACCAAGTTTACTCGAAACACGTATTTAAAGCATATTCAGGCATTTATATCACATATTCAAGTGTGCTTGAATGAGATGACCTTCTAAACAACCAAGTTTACTCGAAAGTGCATAAATATCAAAGTGTACTAAAAAATACATGAATAATCATATTCAAACCAGATAAGTAACAAGTATGCTCGAATGAGCTAAAACATCAAAGAATAACATTTAAGTTTACTCGAAAGTTTGAAAACATCAAAATTTACTCGAAATTACATATGTAGACATATTCAAGGTGAAATGCAACACTTTTTGACTTAAACTTTACATCAAACAGTTCTCTCATTAAAGTTCAAAGTTTAAGAGCAAATGGTGCATATTGAGATCAAATTTCAGTTTAATCCTTTCAAATCCTTTTCTTTTATGAAACGATCTCAAAATGGGATCAGATTGATTAAGCCACCTTTCAATACTTCATTCTTAGCATTATTATGAATATAATAGGCAGGTTAATAGCATGTATTAACTTAGCATGAATTTCATTACTTTTTGGTGATTTGTTTAAGGTTCAATTAGTTGCATAATACAAAAATGGATAACACTTATTGTACTATGATGTTCCATATCTCTTCTAAAGGCTTTTTTGGCTTTCTCTAGATCACCCCAATTTGACTTCAACCCCCTGATAATTGGTCAAAATATTTTTATGATAGAACATATATAAACTTTCTTAACAAAAATTTCTTTTCAAAGCTTTCAAGCATTTGAGGTTGAACGTTAGACTTACATGCCACACAGTTCGGACTTATAGGCCTTTCGTTTAAGGTGTTAAGGACTTATAATGATGCCCCACCTATGTAGTTCTAGTTTAAACCCTCATGTTTGTTTTCTTTAAAACATTTGAACATTTATCAACTTTTGGTTGATGTATAAATAATTTATTTGCACAAACTTGTACTTTGTCATATTCATAAGATGTTTCATTTTGAATGACCAAATACAAACAGACTCGTGTATGACTGGGTAATCACTTTTCTTCCTATCATTCAGAGAGATTTATCTTGAAACATTCATATTTCAACAATGTATCTTCACATTAAGTATAGCATATTCGTTATGTTTATATCACCTCAGTTTTTACACATCATGGAAAGCAACCATACTTATCAATGACTGCACTAATAGTCTTTTTAGCATATTAAATCCATGTGATTGGTATAAATAATCAATCTTCTATCATTTCCCAAAGGTTGGATCAATTTTCATTGAAAACCTTTTAAGTTTCTACAAAGCTTGAACTGAATAATCTTATCATTTCTCTACACCATTAAGTTGCTCAGCTTGCCAAAATGATTTTCTTTGAAAAAAATTCTTTGTAAAATATTCATTTGAGAATTCATATGAGTTTCAAAGCACAGATTTTGACACAAGCATTTAATAACATATTCAAGAATAATAAAAAATGAATGTTATGCATAAACACCATTAGACCAACATAATGTTCAAATCAAGATTAAATATTCAAAGTCTATCATGTTCTAAGCACATCATCATTTCGAATCACATAACCAAAACACAAGATATAAGATAAGCATGCAGATATATCAATTTCAAAGCAAATATTGACACGCTTATCTAAACATCAAGATCAAACACTGAAATCATATTAAAGCATCATAGATACCTAAGTGAAACATACTCAATTAAATCACATATCAGTCAAACAAAGTCACATAATCAAACATAGAAACACAACTTTCTCAATCAAGACCTCTTAAAAGATAATCAGTTAGCACACTGAGCACATATCATTAATCAGACTTCATTAGAGTTGATCATGCATAAAGCGTTAGTAGAAAGTGAAATCTTGTTTTATCTAGTGGCTTGGTGAATAAATCTGCCAAGTTGTCACTAGTGTCAACTCTTTTCATTTCTATTAGACCTTTCTCACTACAATCTCTAATGATATGGTGTCTGATTTCAATGTGCTTGGTCTTTGAGTGTTGGAATGGATTCTTAACTATGAACAGAGCAGCAGTAGTATCAATAAAAATAGGAGTGTTCAAGTAATTCAAACCATAGTCTAGCAGTTGATTCTGAATCCAAAAGACCTGAGCACAGCATGTAGATGCAGCAATATATTCAGCTTCAGCAGTAGAAATTGAGACAGTTGTTTGCTTCTTGAAATGCCATGACACTAGACTGTCTCCCAAGAATTGGCAACCACCTGATGTAGAATTTCTACTCATGTTGCAGTCATCATAATCACTGTTTGTATAAGCAATTAGATCAAAAGCATGGTTCTTAGGATACCAAATTCCCAAATCAGGTTTTCTTTTCAGATATCTAAAGATTCTCTTGACAGCCGTCATGTGAGAAACTTTTGGACTTGATTGGAATCTTGCAAACACACATACAACAAACATAATGTCTAGTATTGAAGCAGTTAGATACATCAAAGATCCAATCTTAGCTCTATATTCATGTTCATAAACAGACTCCCCCTTTTCATCAGCAATCATATTTTCATAAGTGTCCTATGAACTTGTTCAATATGTCTTGCACATATTTTGATTGACAAATGAATATACAATCTTTCTTCTGTTGAACTTGCTAACCAAGAAAGAAATTCATTTCTCCCATTGAGCCGATGCAATATTTAGACTTCATAACTTCCTCAAACTCCAAACATGTGTTCATTTGTAGATCCAAATATGATATCATCAACATACACTTGAACCAGAAGAAAATCTCTTCCTCTTTTCTTGTAGAAGAGGGTCTTATCAGTGGCTCCCCTATGAAAACATTCATAAGCAGGTGGTTTGACAACTCATCATACCAAGATCTTGGAGCTTGATGTAGACCATATAGAGCTTTGTTCAGCATATACACTCTGTTTGGAAACTCAAGATCCTCAAAACCTAGAGGTTGAGTGATATACACCTCCTCTACAATCTTTTCATTTAAGAAAGCATATTGAAACACTCTGATGTTCTTAGAAGCAGCTTAGGCTAAGAAGAATCTTATGGCTTCTAGCCTTGCCACTGGAGCAAATACTTCCTCAAAATCAATCCCTTCCTCTTGTAGGCATCCTAGTGCAACTAGTCTTGCTTTGTTCTTCATTACTATCCCTCTTTCATCATTCTTATTTCTGAAAACCCATTTGGTGCCTATTGCAAACTTTCCTCTTGGCTAATTCACAATTTCCCAAACTTTCAAATTTCTGAATTGAGCTAACTTCTCTTGCATTGCATCCACCCAACTATTGTCTTTCAAGGCCTGAACAATGTTTTTTGGTTCAGTTTGGGATAGAAAGCAGGAGTACAAACAAATGTTTTCAGATTTAGATGCACTTCTTGTTAATCTTTCATGTAGGTCACCAATTATGTTTTTAGTAGGATGATTTCTTTCAACAAAAGAAGTTTGAATGATTTGATTTGAAAAAAGTGTTGAGATTTTTATCATTGAGACCAGGTTATTCAATGACCAATCCTGATGCTGCATTGTTCATTTCAACTTCTTCTTCAACATTCTGTTGTGATGTTAAGAAGGTTTCAAAGGTTGGTTGTCTATCAGTTTGGTCTTGATCTTGTTAATTATTAGGTTGTTCATCATTCATGACAAGATTTTCTTGATCTTGTGGTTGATCATGATTATCCTTCTGCTCATCTTCTGATTCAATGTTAGAAGCATTCTTATCAAAAGAAAATTCAGTGTTCTTGTCAGCAACCTTGGATCACAACTTGTCCAAATCAACATTCTTTTTTGAATTTTCTTAAAGGACACTTGTTCTATATAAAGCCTCATCAAAGTCTTCAGGATATATCTTGAAAGATTTGATTAGCTTTTCAAGATCAAACAACCATGATGCTCCATCTACAGTGTTAAAATGGTTTTCATTAAATATCACATCTGAAGATTCAATCACACTCAAATGATCTTTCACATAGACTCTGTATACTTTTGAGTGTGTGGAGTATCCAACAAAGAAGAAATCTAAATATTTTGATTGAAACTTGTTCAAATGATCCTAGCTATTAAGTAAAGAGCATTTGCAGCCAAAGCCTTGAAAAACTTGATGTAGAGCTTACATTTAAACAAAATCTCATAATGAGTTTTGTCATGATTCTTGTTGAGAAGGACCCTGTTCTGAACATAGCAGGCGGTGTTTATAGCTTCTACCCAAAATGTAACAGGCATATAAGCATCTGCTATCGTGGTTCTTGCAGCTTCAATTAATGTTCTGTTCCTTCTTTCTGCTACTCCATTCTTTTCAGGAGTTCTAGGGGCACTGAATTGTTGGAAATTCCTTTAGCTTGAGAAAATTCAGTTAAGGCCCCATTCTTGAACTCAGTTCCATTGTCACTTCTCTTACCTTCAACCTTACATCTAGTTGGTTCTGTATCCTTGCCACACAACTTTTAATCAATTCAGTAGCTTCATCCTTTAAGTTCAGAACATAAATCTATGTATATCTTGAAAAATCATCAATGATCACCAAACAATAATTCTTCTTTCCAATACTAGGAACACTCATAGGACTAAAGAGATCCATATGAAGCATTTCAAGCACTTGTTCAATGGAGTTTATGAGCTTTGTTTTGTGTAATGATTTATGTTGCTTTCCCTTTTGACAAGAAATGCAATTGTCATCCAGTTTGAACTCCCTAGTGGGTAAACCAATGCATGTTCACCTTTAACAAGTTTGTTCATGTTTTTCAAATTGACATGACAAAGCTTTCTCTGCCACAATTTTGTTTCATTTTCAGTGGCTTTTGACACAAAACATGTACCATCTCTAGAAATGGCATCTTTCATCCTTAATTCATGAAAGTTTTCATTTCTAGGAGCCATCATCATTATCATATCAGGTGGAATTACAAATTCAGGTTTGAGGATGAAGCAGTGTGAGTCATCAAATCTAACCTTATAACCTTTATCACACATATGAGATATGCTCAAAAGATTATATTGTAATCCTTCCACGTAAAACACATTATCAAATGACACTTTTCCATCAGTAAGAATGCCTTTCCCCACAGTTTTCCCTCTATTCTCATCACTCCCAAATGCAACTGCCCTTCAAATTTTTCTTCATAGTTGATCAATGACCCCTTGTCACAAGTCATGTGCCTGGAACATCCACTGTCTAAGTACGATACATCATTCATTGGAGTGGACTGCTCCTACACAAATCAAAGAAAATGAATCAGTTAAGTGATGAAATACAAGCTGATTCAGCTTGCAAATCATCAGCAACATGACAAACTGTTGCATATGGTTTAGGGTCCTCATAAACAAGCTCACAAGACTTGTAATAACTCAGATTTTTCGATAATAAACAAATACCAAATTACCCGACCCGTTTTCATTTTTCGGGAAATTTATATCAAAATAGAAACATTATTTATCTCTCTCTTAATTATTATATTGTTTATTATAATTATCATTATTATTATCATTAATACTCTTATTATTATTATTATATAAACTTTTAACTTTGCAAAATATACAACCTTAACCCTAAACAAATCTTTTACCCATTTTTGTTCCCATTTTTATATTAGGAGGACCATTGTGCAATTTTGATTTATATTATTATATTATAACCATTTAACCCATGTCCCATATCCAAACTTTAACCCAAAACCCGTATTCATATCTTTAACCATAACCCGAATGTGTCTTGGTTCTCAATTCTCGCTAGAAACATGGTAAATGAATCAATTGTTGTGATATACTTACCAAGATCGAACTACCGACAGCTTTAATTATGTTAATTCGATTATAAACGCTCCGTAATTTCCGTTAAGCCTAGTCGACCTTAAACCTACTTCATTATACATGTAATCGACCATATTAATCCAATTAATCGTGCAGATAGCGTCATTTCATTCTCGCCATCCTTAAACCTATGGTTAATTTTGTTGTAAATCACAGTTTGATCGTGTTAGTAATCCTAGCTAAGCCGGCCCTGTGTTGATCAATTTAACCCCTAATCTGCAATCTTTAAGGTAATTATTTGTGCTCTTTCTGTTCGTCTTGATCCAAGCCCTATCGTTAACTGAACAATATATGAACAGATTCATCGATTAACGATTTAGGGTTCATGTGTTCTTAATGTTGCGCGTCTGGTTGTTGAAGTTTTAATCGTCTCAAATCTAACTAAACTACACCCCGTGTTGGCCACCCGGGTTCGAATCCCATTGAACCCGTTTTGTGTTTTATTTTTGGTTTAAATCTATTTAATAATGATAACCATATATATTATTTATTATTGATATTATATATAATAATAAATCAATATTTATATTAAACCGACATATTAATCGAGTCATTTTTCCCGATCTTTGATTAAAACCATATACATGTGTACATAATTATATATATATATATGTATATTAGATAATTAAATGATTTATAAAGGTTTTAGTAAAGATTTTTATAAGGTTTTAATAAATATTTTTATTTTATAAGGTTTTAGTCTAGAATACATAATATAACTTTGATAATTCACATATTAAAAATATAGCTTACGTATTTTGTTGGGTCAAGAGTTTGACCCACATAAGGAGATTTGACCTAAACGAAGAATATGAAAGATTGGAATCTTCTCAACCTCCTCAGAAACTGCTAAGTATTGAATCTGAGCACACCTAGGGTTCCGAGCAAGCTTTGCTAATCAATGCACTCCCAAGTAAGGATCACTGATTTGGTATTTTCGAGCAAGGTTTACTTTGTCAAGCAGGTTTGTTCTTAAAGACCAAGTATTTTACTCATCCGAGTAAGGTTTGGTCAACCAAGTCCAAGAAACCAAGAAATTGGAAGATCCGGTAAGGTATTCTTTAATAATTATGGTCTGAGTATGCTTGATAATTTAATGAAATATATCTAAGTAATATCGGGCAAGGTTCAGCTCGAGCAAGGAACTGTACTCCCGAGTACACTTTGCTAATAAGCTATTTTATAGCAAAGAGCCGAACAGGATCATAGAAGAATAAGGTTGCTCGTAAGGAGTTGTCGGGCAAAGTCTGATAAATTCAAGAAGATTGAAGTCTACCCGGTGAATATTTTACTTGGTAAAATATTCTTTAAGTAAAGTCTACCTGGAAACTGATCCCGAGTACACTTCTATGTTTACCAAGTCTGAAGGAAGGCCGAGTACACTGCGTATTCGGAGACTGAAGTTTAATGAAAAAGCCTACCCGGAAGACTTGTTTTACACTTAGTTTATTTTTGAATATGTAATTTGAATATGTATTATCGGATAGGGTTTCTAGAAGGAATGACAACTGTCCTAGGTGGGCAGGCCTATAAATAGAATATTTAGGGCACACCGCAAAGAGAGAGAGCACAATACGGATAAGACCGACACATTAATTGAGAGAATATTGTGTGACAGATCTCTTAGGATTCCTAGAATACCCTAGATCGATTATCCGTTTGTATGATTTTAATATGATATAAATGGAAATCTTTTGTGTGAATCCTGAGTGTGCCTTCTATCTTTGATTATTCATTGCAACCGTATGTTTGTTATTGATTCCGCCTTTAGCAAACGGATATCTTTCTAAATATAGTAACCTGCCATTAACTTTCTTGTCAACACGATTAATCTGTGTGAGTTATGACATGATTTGAGTAAGATCCAGCTGAAATCCAAGGGGACCGACAAGTGGTATCAGAGCTAGATTACTGCTATTTTTAGAAAGATTGTTGCTGATTAAGATTTGAAGAAGAATGACATAAGCAGACCACTGTTCGATTGATTTGTGACGTCAGCAGCTCTGTTTTTCATTTTTCTTCCAGATCTACAATATACCGGTGTTTTCTCTTCCTTATTTCATTTAAAGTTCAAATCTTTATATCTAAATCTTGTTCTAATCACATCAGACACATCAGATCTGAGCATTCTGTTTTCAGATCTGATTATTTTGAAACTCTTTTTAAAGAAACTGATTTTTGATTTCTCAAATTGTCTGGATATGAGGAACAAGAGGTGTCTACTAACAAGATACCTAGGTTGTATGGACAGGAAAACTTTATCAAATGGAAGGTACTCTTTGAAGCAGCCATATTCTACAATGATATTGGCATGTGGAACTCCATCAAGAATGGTCCACAAACTGCTGTTGAAGAAGGTGCAAATGCTACTACAACTGCTACTGTAAGAGAAAAAATGAGAAAGGTGGATGACAGAGCCTTGGCTATAATTAAGCTAGGTTTGTCTTGGGAGATTCTGACCAAGGTGGCTCATCACACAACTGCAAAACAAATGTATGATGCCATCCTTGAAATGTATGAAGGAAATACTGAACTAAAGAACATAAAGAAGCAAAGATTGAAGCAACAGTTGGAAAGGTTCAAGTATAGGGATGGAGAAAGGTTGAAATCAATACTAGAACGTTTTCTGAGTATTGTGAATGAGTTGAGAACAACTGATTATGTAATGACTGACTTTGATTTGAATACAAAGTTACACAACTCTATGCCAAAAGAATGGTATACTGCTTGCAAATTCATCATTCAGAAGCAAAATTTCAATGAATTGAAATTGGATGATGTAGTATGCTTTCTTCAAGCTGCTGAACTTGAAATGATTGAGAATGAGATGATTAAGGAAGATAGACCAAGCTTCAATGTTTCAAATGCATTGATTGCACCCATGGGAAATCTGTCCACCAAGAACCAACAGCAAATTCCCATCATAGAAGAACCAGCTGAACAAAATGTTGTCACTCCAAAATCTTTCATTGGGGGTAGCACAAGCATTCAAGGAAATCAGCAGAGGTTCAATGTGCAACTGATTGATGATTCTGACTCTGCCTCTATGTCTAGTGGAAATGTTCCTAATACTGGAACAGGACAAAGTCAAAGCAATGAAACACAAGCCTTGTTTTCTATGTTTACTGAGTCATATAATGCATTTGTTGCAAAGAACATGATTCACACAAGTGTGGTACAAGATGATTTAGAACAAATTGATGCAGATGACTTGGAAGACATGGGTTTGAAGTGGCAAGCTGCCATGTTGGGTTTGAGAAGTAGAAGGCTGTATAACAGAACTGGTAGATCTCTGGTTTCTGGTCCTAATGACAGGATTGGGTTTGACAAGTCAAAAGCAATATGCTACAATTGTCAGCAACCTGGTCATTTTGCAAGAGAATGCAATCAACCAAGAAACTTTCAAATGAATCAATTCCAGAACCAACAACCTGGAAGTCAGCATCAATACCAGCAAAATCAACCAAGAGGTCAGCAACATTACCAACAAAATCAGCCAAGATTCAACCACAACAGCAATCAAATGAACAACTTCAACAACAACAACTATAACCCAAATTTCAACAACTTTCAGCCTAAAATGAATAATCAACAACAAAGTATGCAACAGAATCAAGGTTTTCAAATGAATAACCATCAAAACCTTCAAGCAGCTCAAAATGTTCAAAACAACACTGTTCCAGCAAATCAAAATCAGATCAGAAATCAAGGAAATGTGGCAGTGACTACACAACATGAAGGAAGTTTTGATTGGAACAATCATGAAGAGGACATTGCAAATGATATCAGGAAAGCAAATGTGGCATTCATGGCCATAATTGAGAAAGAAAAGGGATCATCTTCTCAGGAACAGGCCACTCCTTTGAATGATATATGGTATATGGATAGTGGTTGTTCTAGGCACATGACTTGTGACAAGAGGTCACTTGTGATTTATGAAGAGAAATATGAAGGTCCTGTTGCCTTTGGGAGTGATGACAATGGTGGAGAGATTGTGGGAAAAGGAATCTTGACAAATGGAAAGGTATCATTTGATAATGTGTTTCATGTTGAGGGACTTCAATACAATCTGCTGAGCATATCACAGATGTGTGATAAGGGTTACAAAGTTAGTTTTGATGATTCTCATTGTTTCATATTAAAACCTGAGTTTGTAATTCCACCTGAGATGATATGATGATGGCACCAAGAAATGGCAACTTGTATGAGTTGAATATGAAAGAAGCTATTTCAAGAGGTGGTGCATGTTTTGTTTCCAAAGCCACTGAAAATGAGTCAAAATTGTGGCATAGGAAACTGTGTCATGTAAACTTAAAGAACATGAATAGACTGGTCAAGAGTGAACATGTGATTGGTTTACCTACAAGAGAATTTAAGTTAGATGATCATTGTGACTCAAGTCAAAAGGGAAAACAACACAAGTCTACTCATAAGACAAAGCTCATCAATTCAATTGATCAACCACTTGAGTTACTTCACATGGATCTTTTTGGTCCTGTGAGTGTGCCAAGCATTGGAAAGAAGAGATACTGTCTGGTGATCATTGATGACTATTCAAGATATACTTGGGTTTATTTCCTAAGTACCAAGGATGAGTCTGCAGAGTTGATTAAAGGTTGTGTTACCATGATTGAGAACAAACTGAATAAGAAAGTCAAAATGATGAGAAGTGACAATGGTACAGAGTTCAAGAATGGAGTTATGGAAGAATTTTGCACACACAAAGGAATATTTCAACAATTTTCAGCTCCTAGAACTCTTGAACAAAATGGAGTGGCAGAAAGAAAAAATAGAACTTTGATAGAAGCTGCCAGAACCATGTTGGCTGATGCAAATTTACCTGTCACTTTTTGGGCTGAAGCAATCAATACAACCTGTTATGTTCAGAACATGGTGCTTGTAAACAAAAGGCACAACAAGACTCCATATGAAAATTTCAATAATAGAAAGCCTTACATCAAGTTTTTCAAGCCCTTTGGTTGCAAATGTTTTCTTTTGAACACTAGAGATTATTTGAACAAGTTTCAAACTAAATCACTAGATTGTTTCTTTGTTGGATATTCTACTCACTCTAAGGCATACAGAGTATATGTGAATGATCACATGAGTGTGATAGAGTCATCTGACATCATTTTTAATGAGAATCAATTCAACACAGTCAATGGTGCAGTATGGCTGTTTGATCATGAGAAGTTGATAAAGTCATTCAAGATTTATTCTGAAGACTTTGATGATTCATTCTACAAGACCAGTGTACTTGAAGAGAATAAGAAGAAAGAACTGGACTTGGAAGAATTATGGAAAAAGGTTGCTAGAAAAGAAAAGGAATACACTTTTGTGAAGAGCTCCTCAAGCAATGCCATTGAACAAGATCAGGAGGTGAACAATCAGGACAGTACAAATGTACAAAATGGTCATGTTCAGAATGGGAGTGACATAAGCAACCAATCAAATGAAGATGAGAATGCTTCCACAACAAGATTTCAAGACTTATTTCAAAGCTTGAATCTGGGAAACAATGGTGCATCTACTTCAGGACAAAAAAATGTTGAAGCATCAGAGTTTCATGATGCAGAAGCTGATTTGATCATTGAAGAACCAGAACTCAATGAAACAAATCTTGACACAAATCTGTCTACAAATATGATAATACAGACTCCTACTGTTGAAATGAATCATCCTGCTGAAAATATCATTGGTGACTTGCATAAAAGAGTTACAAGGAGTCATTCTGAGATTGCAAACATCTGTCTGTACTCTTGCTTTCTATCTCAAATAGAACCAAAGAACATTGCTCAAGCTTTAAAAGACAATAGTTGGGTAGAGGCAATGCAAGAGGAATTGGCACAGTTTAGAGATCTACATGTTTGGGATCTTGTAGACAAGCCTTATGACAGATATGCAATTGGAACCAAGGGGGTTTTCAGAAACAAAAGTGATGAAAGGGGTTTGGTGATTAAGAACAAAGCTAGACTTGTAGCACTGGGATGTCTTCAAGAAGAAGGGATAGACTTTGAGGAAGTGTTTGCACCAGTTGCAAGACTGGAAGCTATAAGAATTTTCCTTGCATATGCTGCCTCAAAGAACATTAGAGTATTCCAGCTTGATGTTAAATCTGCATTCCTAAATGGAAAGATTGATGAAGAGGTGTATGTAGCTCAGCCACCAGGTTTTGAGGATCCCATGTATCCAAACATGGTGTATAAGTTAAACAAAGCCCTTTATGGACTGCATCAGGCTCCCAGAGCATGGTATGATGAGCTATCAACTCATCTACTTGAAAATGGTTTCACAAGGGGAGCCATTGACAAGACACTCTTCTACAAAATAAAGGGGTCAGATTTGTTACTTTTACAAGTCTATGTTGATGATATCATCTTTGGATCTACAAATGAAGTTATGTGTTTGGAGTTTGAAGGGGTGATGAAATCCAAGTATAGCATGAGTTCCATGGGTGAAATGAACTTCTTTCTGGGACTGCAAGTTCTACAAAAGGCTAAAGGGATCTTCATTCACCAAACTAAATATGTGCAGGACATTTAGAACAAGTTCAACTGTCATGATTACAAGACTGCTTCAACTCCAATGGACACCAAAGAAAAGATGATAGCTGATGAAAAGGGGGAGTCAGTAGATGAACATGAATACAAAGCCAAGATTGGATCTCTGATGTATCTGACTGCAACAAGACCAGATATCATGTTTGCTGTGTGTGTATATGCAAGGTTCCAGTCAAATCCAAAAGTCTCCCACAGAATGCTGTTAAAAGAATATTCAGATATTTGAAGGGAAGACCAGACTTAAGAATTTGGTATCCAAAGAATCAAGCCTTTGATCTGATTGCTTATACAGACAGCGATTATGATGGGTGTAACATGAACAGAAAGTCAACATCAGGGGGATGCCAGTTTTTGGGTGAAAGGCTAGTGTCATGGCAATGCAAGAAACAGACCACAGTATCAATCTCCACTGCAGAAGCTGAATATGTTGCTGCATCTGCCTGCTGTGCACAAGTTCTCTGGATTCAAAATCAGATGCTGGACTATGGCTTGAATTTTCTAAACACCCCTATCCTAATTGATAATACTGCTGCATATTTTACTGTTAAGAATCCTGTGCAACATTCTAAGACTACGCACATTGAAATCAGACATCACTTCATCAGAGATTGCAGTGAAAAAGGTTTGATTGAAATGCAAAGAGTTGATACAAGTGATAACTTGGCTGACCTATTCACCAAACCACTTGACAGAACCAGGTTCAACTTTCTTTTGAAAGCCCTGGGGATGATCAACTCAGATGAAATCTGATTAAGGATGTGTGCTTTGTTGTGTACCTCTATGTGCTTACTGAAAAGTTTAGAAGAGGTCACACATGCTGAAAATGTTACTGAATATGTTGCTGAATATGTTGCTGAATATGTTGCTGAATATGTTACTGAATATGTTACTGAGTATGTTACTGAGTATGTTAAATGTTATGTAACTTAACTGTTACTATATGTGTCTCTCTGTGATAACTGATTATTTTACTAGAGATTACACATATTGAATGTGTTTCAACTGAATTTTAATTGATTATGTTTTGAATATGTCACTGTTTTGAAGTTAACTGATAGGTGCTTAAGTAAATATCTGTGCAATTTGTTTGAAATTGATGATAATTCTTGACTATCATGTTAACTGATCTGATGTTATGATAAGTAGTTTAATCTGTTTGGGTGAAATTAAATACTTGTCTGATGTCATGAGTAATCACATGTGTATGGTTACTTGAATCTGATCTTCTGATATTGTTAAGATAGGATAGACATTGAATGTTAGAACAGTCTATTTTTCTTAATGATGTTAAGAATGATTAAGATTTGATTATGTGATGCAACTGTTTATGTCAAAATGAGTTTTATGTCAAAATTAAGTGATTCAATGAATTTTTATAATGAATTTTGCATAAATACTATATTTTGGTCAAAACATGAGCAAGTTGATTAATGGTGTTGAGATATGATAAGATTATTCAGTTCAACCTTTTAAGAAGCTTAAAAGAAGGATTTTTAAAGAAAAGTCTCAAGTAGTTGTTTTTGCTGAAAATTATGTCATTTTCCCAGTTGAAAGGACATGCACTTGTGTATGTTTGGTCCTTAAATCTTTATAGATCCAAAGGATAGCCATTGACCTGAAAACTTAATGCATTTGGGGCAATTATGACTTGTTTCTTATTCCTTCACTTAAAACTATGTCAATAGCTCTGACTTTGAAAGGACATATACCCACATGTATGTTTGGTCATGTTGATCATTTTTGGTCAAACAGGATAGCCATTAACTTGACAATAAAGAGATATTGGGGTGATTGAATAATTAACTGAATTTTAATGGGAAATGATAGTACATTGACTACTTAGCTGATCATATGGAATTAATAGGCTAAAAAAGACCTTAGTATAGTCATTAACAAGTATGGTTGCTTTCCCATGATGATGTAAAATCTAAGGTGATATAAACATAATGAATATGCTAATCTTTATGTGGAGATGCAAAGTTGTTTTGCATGTCTCAAGATACATCTCTCCGAATGATATGGCAGAAAAGTGATTACCCAGTCATACACGAGCCTGTTGTTGTTTGGTCAACCAAAAATGACACATCTTCAAATATGACAAGGAACATACTTTAAGAAAATTTGAGAAAATATCAAAAACAAGGGGAAGAATGAATAAATCAACCAAAAGTTGATAAGTGTTTTAAATATTTTATCAAACAAGAGGGTTACAACAAGAAATACAAAGATGTTGGTAAAATCTGTCTCATCTTGAATGAAAGGCATGTTGCTAACTGTAAGTCCAACGTTCAACCTCTAAATATGTTTGAATCTGAAAATTACAAAAATACAATAAGTTCTGTCATACAAAAACTATTTTTGACCAAATACAGGAGGTTGGAGTCATATTGGGGTGATTTGGGGAAAGCAAATAAGCTTTGAGAAGAGATATGAGGCATCATATCACAGTGTTGACCATTAATGCAATATGCTTTAAATGAACCTTAATCATATCACCAAAGAAATGAAAATCATGCTAAGTTTATACCTGTTGTTAACCTATCTAAGTTGTCATAATAATGCTAAGAGTAAAGTATTGAGATAGCTACTTAGTCAATATGTTCCCACACTTGAGATCTTTTCAGAAAATGGAAGAAAATGTTTTGAAAAGAAATATAACTGAAATTTGATCTCTAAATGCACCATTTGCTCTTAAACTATGATCTGAAATGATACATAACTTTGAAATGTCTTTGACAAGTGGTTTAAGTCAAAAAGAGTTGCATTTTGCCTAAAAAAGGTTGAATATGTTGTTTCGGGTAAGGTTTGATAATCTTCAAACTTTCAGAGTAAGCTTAGTCATTTTTGACTTGATTATGTGTGAATATGTTGTTTCAGGTAAGGTTTGATTATTTTCAAACTTTCCGAGTAAGCTTAGTCATTTTTGACTTGATTATGTGTGAATATGTTGTTTCGGGTAAGGTTTGATAATTTTCAAACTTTCCGAGTAAGCTTAGTCATTTTTTACTTGATTATGTGTGAATATGTTGTTTCGGGTAAGGTTTGATAATTTTCAAACTTTCCAAGTAAGCTTAGTCATTTTTGACTTGATTATGTGTGAATATGTTGTTTCGGGTAAGGTTTGATAATTTTCAAACTTTCCGAGTAAGCTTAGTCATTTTTGACTTGATTATGTGTGAATATGTTGTTTCGGGTAAGGTTTGATGATTTTCAATCTTTCCGAGTAAGCTTAGTCATTTTTAACTACTTTATAAATTTCGGGCATGCTTTGAAGTGTTTACACTTTCCGGGTAGAGTACACTGTTGTACTCATTTCCCGAGCAAGCTTGAAGTCTTGAGATGATTATGTGTTGTTATAGCTGTCTTTTAATAAGAAATTCTTGTTTCGGGCAAGCTATGCATGTTATATGCTAGTTTCGGGCAAGCTATGCATGTTATATGCTGATTGTGTTTCCAAGCAAACTTTGTGACCTTAAGTGAGTACACCGAGTAAGCTTTGTGTGAATATGTTGTTAGGAAAGGGTTGTTAATATTTCCGGGCACGCTTAGATGTTACTGTTTAAGTTTGTCATATTTCGGGTATGGTTTGATATGTTGAAATCCCTCTGGCAAGGGCATACCTGATGTTTAAATGTGTTTATCCTAGCAAGCTTAGTGCTAACCTAGGACTTCCAGGCAAGCTCTATGAAATTTTAGACTATAGCACACTTAAATGTTTATGTGTTTAATTTCATTCCGAGCATGCTCTGTGATATGTGTGTTTATGATTTTTTTTTATTACTAGTGTTTTCGGGCAAACTTTGTTTTTCGAGCACACTTTATATTTCGGGTACACTTGTGTTCCCTCAATATATTTGGTAATTTCAAAACTTAACTTTCCGAGTACACTGCTTGCCAGAATTCCTTTCCGGGCACACTCTGTACTATATGAAGGTTATTCGGGTATACTTTGCATAAGATTGTTGTTCGGGCACACTTTGCATCTGAAAGGTTGCTCGACACACTATGTTTTGAAGCATACTCGAATGAATGTGTTACTTGATTGAATATGTAAGTTAATATGATAAAATTGATTATGATTCTTATTAGGGTTCATGCAAGATAAGTTTTAATTTGAAATTGAGAAACCTATGTGGGGGTCTTAATTGATTCTTAGTAAGAATGTTTATTTGATGATTATACTTGATTATTTGCCTTGTAATTTATTTCTGAAGAAATCAAGTATTACGGGTAAGCTTTCTTCATTATGTCTTAACTTTAAATTAATTTACTTAATCGAGCAAGGGTTGTAAATAGGCGTATTCGGGCAAACTTTGTATATTCCAAAATGAAAATTATTCCAAGCAAAGTTTGACCGAGTAAGGTTTGTATGTGGAAGTATACCGAGTAGACTTTGGATATATTAATCTTTCGAGTAAGGTCTTATGATCTTAAATGAAATTAAATGTTTTTGATATGTCAAGTGGATAATGTTACTGGTTGACAGCTAATAATTCACAAAATGACAAAAAACATTTAAAACCCACTTTCAAAAGGTATATAAGAGGGAGTTAGGAAAATTTTTCAACATTATTTCCCTCTCTCTCTCTCCTTCCACTGCAAAATACTTACACTCAAAGAAAACTCTCCGACTTCTTAAATTCTAAGTCGATCCTAACCCTAATTTTTATCAGCCCCTACTTCCGACTCGGTAAGCATTAATATTATGTTTTCCGATCTCTATAAGACTAAAATGGGCTGTGATTATGTATTTGATTACTAACACTCTGTTTATGTGTTTAGGTTATAAATTTGTCGAAGAACAGGTTCTTGAAGATTTCTCCCTATCTTCTTCATTCTTATAACTTGAAATTATCTAAAGTACTGAACTTTATGACTAATTTTACTTTGAATATGTTTGTTTGTGTATTTCAGATATGGCAGACATCGAGCCAAAGTATGTTTTTGAGCCAAAGAACAATATGTGTGCATTACTTCAAGTGACACAAGAAAACGAACCAATGGCTCGAATGATATCTTGGATGGCACGGTCAAACATCAACTATGCACTTACTGAAAGCCCTATAATTTACAGAAATCACTCCTTGGATTTCTGGAGATCTGCAGAGTTGGTTGAAGATGTAAATGGAAAAAGAATAGAGTCAACTGTGGCTAGACAGGAGATTCAGATCACAGAAGGAATGATCAGAAGATGTCTAAGACTGAACGATGATGATCACAACCACATAAACTTCAATACAACACATTTATTGAAAATTTTTGAAGAAACAATGGGGTATCAAGGAAATGTCCATGAAGGACAGTTTCAGAAGGGTATGTTTTCGATGCTGTACAGATTTTTAATACATCACATTATTCATGGATTTGCTCCGAGGAAGGGATCATGGACTCTGATGAGTCATGATTTAGCAAATGCCATAGTTGGGACAATCTTTGATCTGCCCTTCAACTTTTCCAAGATGATTTTTGAGGGATTAGTAGGGAATCTAAAGAAACCAGAAAGAAAGAGATTTTTGCAGTATCCAAGATTCCTGCAGATCATATTCAATAGAGAGCTGCAAGACTTACCAACAGTTGGAGACACACATCAGTTGCAAGACTCTGATGCTTACAAAAGAATCAAGAAATATGGTGTCTCCAATACCTTTGATTCAAATGTTCCTTTTGAAATATTACCTTGGTTGTTAAACCATGATTTGGCTATAATGCCTGTGCCTGAGCTGAGCTCAGAGGAGGAAGCAGGGGGTGATGATGAGAGTGATGAAGGTGATTCTGATGATGATAATGTTGATGGAGATGAAGGTGGAGATGGTTTAGAAATGGAGATTATAGCACCTGAACAGGTGGAGCACAGAGAAGAACTTGAACAATCTATCCAAACACCACCATACTCACCACCACCAACCACACCACATCAAACACCACCTCAAACCCTTACCCTAGACCAACCTGAAACTTCCACACATCAATCACCACCACCACAGACACCACCAACTCAGAGCCTAAACCAATCAGAACCAATCATTTCAAGCCTACCTCAAACACAATCACCACTACCTACCACCAACCAACCTGAATTTAAACCATTTCCTACATCAGAACCTACAAGTCCACATATTGATACATTCTAAAGAAATCTTGAGTTGATGTTGGAGAATGATGAGTTGAGAAGAAAGGTTAAGGAGGTTATGGATGAGAATGCTGTGTTGAAAAGAATGAATGAGGAGATAACAAATGAAAATGAGATGTTGCTGAGAAAGTTAACTGAAGCTGAAATGAAGATTCAAACCCTGGTGCAGGAGGTTGAGAAGACCTCAGCTGCCCCAAAACAGGGGGAGAATATGGATGATACTGATGTGGGTATAACTGATGTTGTAAGTGTTGATAATGTTGATGGCTTGAAGATGATCATGAATGCTTATGATGATAGTGATGAGAATGATGTGGAAGTAAGAGGAGAAGAGGGCAGTAATGATGAAGAGGATATGATTACAGAAGAATTAACTGAAATTGTGGAAGAGGAAGTGAATGTTGAAAATGCTGATATGAATGCTGCTACTGAGGAACTGGTAAACACTGAGCCTGAATATGATCAAGAAGTTAGTTCCAAGAGAGTAGAGCATGACTTAGAACTGGAGGCACTTAATGATGAAATTGATAATTTCCCTCCAGTAAGTCCTCCTGAAACTGAAGAAGAATTAAAGAAAAGAATGGATAAGGGAAAAAGTGTAGTAACAGAAGAAGAGCCTCTTAAGGCATATCCTGAAAAGGATATTTTATTCAGAGATGATGATGCTGCTGCTGCCTTGAAAGAACAAGAAAGAATTATCAAAGAGTCAATGGAAAGGGAAAAAATTTCCCAATCCTTGAATCATGAAGAAATGGCAGAGCATGAGATCTTGATTAATAAAGCCAATGTAACAAAAGAAATACTTGAAGATGTGGCTGATCAAGAGGTTATAGAAGAACTAATAAAAATGAGCAGAGTTGAGGAAGTAGACAACTCTTTGGGTATGGTAGTCGGTATGTTTCAATCCAAAAGTCAAACATCTGAAACTGCTGCACCAGCCAATGTGAATACGAGTATGATTCCTGAAGAGGAAATTGGTGAGTCAATTGTCTCTATGGCTGCCAAGAAATGGGCTGAACAGGTGAAAGAGGATATGAGGAAGAACCTTACTGACAACTGGTCAGAAAGGATCAAAGTACCTGAAACTCAGAAACCAAGATTTGAAAAGATATATCAGAGAAGAAAACGAGAAGATGAACAAACTGAAAAGACTGCAAAGAGGGGCAAGTGGAATGAGAAAAATGAGTATTATGTAGAGACCTCTGATGATGAAGCAAGTCCTATCAGGGCAACACCTTTGCAAAGTCTAAGACCTGATGAATATAGGCAAGGTGTCCCTGATGTGCCAACTAGGGATGAACCAGATCATCCTGCCTCTGATGAACCAAGAATAGATGCCATGAATGATCTATCTGAGGAGGGGGATGGATCTGAGGAGTCTGATGATGAAAATGATGATAATCCTGATAAGGATGAAGGGAGAGTTGGTACAAGCACCAATGTTATGTCCCCACAAGTTGAGATGACTGATACACACAGGGCAAACATTGAAATACGTTTGGAAGAAGCCAAAAGGCTGATTGAGAAGAAGAACAAAGATACCAAGAAGCACAAAGATTATATGAGAAAACATGGTTACTCTGAGAAAGATTTGGAACATTTCTCTGTTGATCAACTGCAAGAGTTGTACATTAGTGAAAGAGAGAAAGTGGTAGAGAGATGTGTTAGAGAAAATGAGGAACTTGAACTGGAAGAATTGAAAAGAAAATTTAATGGAATATGTGGATATTTGTTGGAAAAAGGCATGAAGCCTGAAATTGTAAAGAACTTGGATAAAAAGACAGTTGTGGATCAGTATAACAGAAGGAAAAGAAAAGAAAAATCTAAAAGGGTCCAAATTGAGAGCTCAATTCAAACTGAAACACCTGATGAGCCACCAAAGAAGAAAAGAAGAATTCAGACGATAAGGGAAAAAGAAAAGGAACAAGTCAAACATGTTGAAATCCCTATTTCTCAAGAAGAAGTGAAACCTGAACCAGAAAATGAACCATTCATGCCTTGGGATAATGAGGAAATGATAAACATCTTAAGGAACATAATGATAAACAAGAGAGGGATGACTGAAGAAGACTTTAATGTGTTAGAGAAAGAGGATTTGAAAACTCTTTTCTACCTTCAAAAGAATGAATGGGAAAAGGCATTGAGAGAAGGAGAAAATCCAAGATACTATGCTGATGGTAGGTTTGTATCTGCTGGATTGGCAAGAACTCCAGGAATGATTAAGATGTTGATTGAACTTGAAGCAGCTGGACAAGATATTGTTGAATTGGCCAATTTTCCTACTGAGATGGTGGAAGCTATATATGTAAAGACATTCAACTTGGGACCTCAAAAACCCAAGAAATCAATTCCTTTCAGACCTCCGTTTCATCAAAGATTTCCTAGAGGAAGAGGTCAAGGTGAAAGAGGAGAATCAAGTGGCTCTGCACAACAAAGATCATATGGACCACAGTCTGGTGTGGATCTACCAAGAGAGCTTTACTATGATTCTGTTACTGACTCTCTAAGAGTTATTATGGAAAGCAGAAAGTTAAGGGAAATTGTGGTAAGAAGTGACTTCAGGGATTATAATGAAGAACAATTAAAAAGAATGGCTTCTCTACACCTGTATGACTTCAGAGATAGAAACCGATCTGCAGGAAGACAAATGAATGACCTATCCAAGTATCTGCATGAACAAGCTGACAGAGGTTTCCATGTATTGAAAGAGAAAAGGACCTGGAGATCAGAAAAGACTCAGAATGCAAGAAGATCAGCAAAGTTAAGAAGAATGGACATTGCAGAGAGAGACTTTCAGATGTATGTCCGAGATGAAAACCCACTGTCCAACATGAATACGTGTATCAACTTGGGAAGAAGAATGAGAAGGCCAAACTATACAGTACAGAAGAACGGTGTCATTGCTGAAGTGGAATACAAAGAAGACACTCGTCATTATGTGCTGATGAACTCTGATGGAAAAGTTTTGGTGATAATCAAGAAGGATGCAGATCTGACATGCTTACACAATGATGATCTTATAGATATAAGAGACTTGGTGATACCAGAAGGACACACTCACTACCAAGTGCTCAATATCTTCAGAGAAAGAGCTGCATCAGTAATACAGTTAAGAAGACAAGCAGCCTACAATGAAAGGAAAAGACAGAATAGACAGAATAGGCTTTGCTATGTAATGTCTTCGGACAACATTTGAATATGTAATTTTGTCTATGTAATTTGATTATGAAATTTGACTTTTAATTTGATGTGTATTTTGCAAAGTGTATATAACCATAGAGTGTTTTGGGTCAGCCGAGGTGTTCCAATCTAGGGGGAGATTGTTGGGTCAAGAGTTTGACCCACATAAGGAGATTTGACCTAAACGAAGAATATGAAAGATTAGAATCTTCTCAACCTCCTCAGAAACTGCTAAGTATTGAATCCGAGCACACCTTGGGTTCCGAGCAAGCTTTTACTTAGCCGAGTATGAGATTTTTCCTCCCGGGCAAGGTTTACTTCTAATAGTCTTCTTAAGTGAATATCCGAGCAAGGTATGCTAATCAATGCACTCCCGAGTAAGGATCACTGATTTGGTATATCCAAGCAAGGTTTACTTTGTCAAGCAGGTTTGTTCTTAAAGACCAAGTATTTTACTCATCCGAGTAAGGTTTGGTCAACCAAGTCCAAGAAACCAAAAAATTGGAAGATCGGGCAAGGTATTCTTCAATAATTATGGTCCGAGTATGCTTGATAATTTAATGAAATATATCTAAGTAATATCGGGCAAGGTTCAGCTCGAGCAAGGAACTGTACTCCCGAGTACACTTTGCTAATAAGCTATTTTATAGCAAAGAGCCGAACAGGATCATAGAAGAACAAGGTTGCTCGTAAGGAGTTGTCGGGCAAAGTCTGATAAATTCAAGAAGATTGAAGTCTACCCGGTGAATATTTTACTTCGTAAAATATTCTTTAAGTAAAGTCTACCTGGAAACTGATCCCGAGTACACTTCTATGTTTACCAAGTCTGAAGGAAGGCCGAGTACACTGCGTACTCGGAGACTGAAGTTTAATGAAAAAGCCTACCCGGAAGACTTGTTTTACACTTATTTTATTTTTGAATATGTAATTTGAATATGTATTATCGGATAAGGTTTCTAGAAGGAATGACAGCTGTCCTAGGTGGGCTGGCCTATAAATAGAATATTTAGGGCACGCCACTAAAAGGAGAGAGAGCACAATACGGATAAGACCGACACATTAATTGAGAGAATATTGTGTGACGGATCTCTTAGGATTCCTAGAATACCCTTGATCGATTATCCGTTTGTATGATTTTAATATGATATAAATGGAAATCTTTTGAGTGAATCCTGAGTGTGCCTTCTATCTTTGATTATTCATTGCAACCGTATGTTTGTTATTGATTCCGCCTTTAACAAACAGATATCTTTCTAAATATAGTAACCCATCATTAACTTTCTTGTCAACACGATTAATCTGTGTGAGTTATGACATGATTTGAGTAAGATCCAGCTGAAATCCAAGGGGACCGACATATTTTATGAAAGATCTTGTTTTATATAAATATAATTATTTATTATCTATTATTTTTGTTGGTGCATAGATGTCAGTAGTTCATATGTCTAAAGTCTGTAATCGAGTCTGTAATATTGTTTATGTATTTGTTTGTTTAGAAGCGAAGTTGTTGACAAGTTCGCCTAGGCGAACTTGTTGAACGAGCGAAGTTATAGACAACTTCGCCTGAGGCGAAGTTGTCGTGTATTTAAATAGGCTTCGGGTTTACTGTTTAGTAGTTGATTAATTTGGTTATTTACGTGTAATTCATTGAGTCGAGTGACGTGAGGTCGAGAGGCTGTAAGTAACACGGTTCGAGTTATTAATATAACGTGGTTTTGTTCGTATTGTGTTTGTGTGTTCGTAAGTTTATATTCTACGTCCGTAACGATCTACACAGGGATTCCGCACCTGTGTATATCGGGATATCTCGTGTGATCCGTCCTGGGAACCTACAATTGGTATCAGAGCATTTGCTCGATTGTGTGGTTCGAGATATTCACGCGGGTGTAGAATTCGTTTCATTTCGGGTATTACCGGGACGAGTTTGTGGTGTTTTTGCTCATTCTAGGCTCCTACCAGTGTGTTTAAGCCTTTAAACCATCAAAATCATCGTTAAAATCCGATTTTCAGATCTGCAGAAAGTTTCAGTTCGTCAGGCGAAGTTGCTGTTCATCAGGCGAAGTTGCCGTCAAGAAACGTAGGGTTTCAGCGAAGATATAAGGAGAAGCGAAGTTATTCACAACTTCGCCTACCTCCTCAACTTCGCCTAACTCAACGAAGTTCTCATCAAGTTCGCCTAGTTCAGCGAAGTTCTCTTCAAGTTCGCTTACTTTCTAAGTTCGCTTACCCTAAGCGAAGTTATTCTCAACTTCGCCCAGTCACGCGAATTTAAGAAGAATCCAGCGAAGTTATTACTTAAGCGAAGTTATACTTAACTTCGCCTACAGTACTGTTTCGAAGAAATTTTTCTAACTTCGCCCTTTTCAGAATTTTTCGGATTTCTTAGTCTTCAAGAAGGATGTCGTCAATCAACATTTCAGAGCTTGTTAAGATGGAAGTTGAAGCGGGGTCAGCTACAAAGGCCCCAAGGTTGCTGAAGGGAACCGACTTTGTTGCGTGGAAGGATCGGTTCATACAATATGTTAAGTACTAGGATGCAAAAATGTGGGTATGCATCCAAGATGGATATATTCCACCGATCATGGAGTATGAGGGTCGAGACCAAATCAAGAAATACAGTAAAATGGAAGAAGAGGAGAAGAAGATGTATGAAGCCGAAAGCAAGGCTCATGCTGCAATCACAATGGCTCTTCCACAGGAGATCCTCCATACTTTCAGAAAGTATACATCAGCTAGAGAGCTTTGGGAAGCTCTTGAGAGCAGATTCGAAGGAAATGTAGGTATTCGAGCGTCAAAGATAAAGTTGCTCAAGACTCAATTTTCAGTCTTTAAGTACTTAAAGAACGAATCTCTTGATGATATTATCACACGATATTATCATCTCATGACTGAATTGAGTAACTACTCCATTTCATACCGAGAAGAAGAGATTGTGGAAAAACTTCTCGATGCTCTCCTACCAAAATGGGAGATGTACACTGTACTGATGAGGGAAGACAAGGACTTCCCTACTTATGATCTTGAAACTGCTGTCAACAAGCTCAGAACTTTTGAGCTTAATATGGTAAGAAAAGAAACATCTATGGATCAGGTTCAAGATCCAGGCATGTACGGTGCTAAAGTAAACTCCAATACAAGTTCAAAGACTGATTCTGCCGCCTACTACTCGAAGGGTGAGTCAGGTGCAAATTCTTCACAGGAGGGGCATGTGTCAGTAAACTCAAATGGGGATGTTTGCTTTGTTGCGGGTGGATCGAGTGGTACTCAGCAGACAGCAAGCCAGAGTAGTGGATCTTCAAGTTCCTCAAGCAATAATTACTCAAAGATGCCAATGAGCGTCAAATCTGCTGAAGAGCAGTTTGGCCTCTATGCTTCGTTTATTGCTTCTTATGAAAACTACATTCAAGGAAAAGTGGTTGATCCAGCGATGCTAGATGAAGACTATGACCAGATCGATGCTGATGATCTGGAGGAGATGGATTTACAATGGCAGATGGCCATGATAGTGAGGAGAGTGAAGAAGTTCATGAGAAAGACGGGGAGAAAGTTTGTTGGTGGCAGGCCAGGGTTCGACAAGTCTAAGGTGAGGTGCTATAACTGTCAACAAAACGGGCACTTTGCCAAAGATTGCAGAAACGAGAGAGTTGAACGTGGTCAAGGCCGGCCTGCTCAGCACACTGGGAATAATAAGGAAATCGATGCCATGCTGTCCAGAGAAGCAGGAGAATACAACTGGAACCTGCATTTGAATGAAACTAGTGAACAGGCAAATATGGCTAAGGTTGAGAGTGAAGAACATGAGAAGACTACCGGAGAAGAGAAAGCTACTGGTAAGGAAAAAGCTTTCATGGCAGATAACAATGATCAAATCTCCGAGGTAAGTTCTAAATCTTTTTGTACAAAATGTGAGAATTTGTCTGAGCAACTTACTACCATAACTGATCAGTATGTTCGTTTAGATGCTGAATTTAAAACTCTTAAAGAAGATCATCACTTTACGAAAGCAAGAGAAAACAGTTACAAAGTTAAAATAAAAGCGTGTGAAAAAGATGTTAAAAGCTTAAAAACTAAACTTGCTGAAAAAATTGAAGTAATTGATCTATGTTATGAGGTTTTAGAAGAAAAGACTAAACTTATTGCTGAACGAGAAAAGCAGATTGCTGACCACCAGGTGAAAGTGGTGGAACTGAACCGAAAACTAGAACAGTTCAGAAATTCCTCAGCTATTCTTGATCACCTTGTTAGTGATCAAGGTACCTCTACAAAGAGAGGAGGAATTGGTTATCACGAGGTTCCACCACCGTATAACCACAATTACACTTTTAACCCTAGTGTTCAGAAATCTGTTGATTTTGAAATTCCTCAGACCGCTCCAATTAAGGTTACGAGTTCAAAACCAAGTGTTAGTAGTGGCGAAACGAGTTCGCCTGTTTCAAGTGTGAAAATTTCTGTTGCGAGTCCAGTCTCATCGGATTCGGATAAGTTGTCCGAATCAGGTAAGACAAAAGAGAAGGTAGTGTTACCCACTGGTGGAGAAAAAGATAAAACTTCTAAAAAGAATACTCCACTCAACCCGTACGTCCCACCTTATGTGAGACGAACGGCCGGTAACACTGCCTCGACATCCAAAACAACCTTTGAAAAGAAAATGGAGTATACGTGTTGTTTTAGATGTAATAAGTTAGGACATCTTGTTGCAGATTGTCCTCTGACGCCGAAATTCAGAGGCGTGAGGCCTATTAAAACTGAGCATAAGTCTACTGGTAATTTTAATACTGTTAAAAATGAAAACCCTTTAAAGTTCCGAAATGTAACTAATTCAGGTTTTTACAGAAACAAACCTCAGTTTAACAATGCTAATAACCAAACCGTAAGATATAATAATGTCAATACACATAGGTTTGGAAGGCCTCACATTCAATTTCCAAGGAGATTTCCTACGATGACTGACAGGAATTATCCAAATGCTAACTTTGGAAAGCAGAAGTACGGGATGTATAGATCCAAGACCAATTGGTCTTGGGTCCCTAGATTCTAATCATTTGCTTTATTGTGCAGGAACAGTTGAACTGGGCTGCCCACAGTCTTTGGATTGTAGATAGCGGCTGTTCCCGGCACATGACGGGCAACAAATACTTGTTGCACGACTTAAAACCTGTTCAGGGAGCGAGAGTTAGTTTTGCTGGTGAAAGTGGAGGAAGAATTACTGAAAGAGGAACGGTGTCCAATGGGAAGATGACACTTGAGAATGTGAATTTTGTGGAAGAGCTGAAGCACAATCTGCTGAGTGTGTCGCAGATTTGTGATAAGGAGTATACTGTTCACTTCACGAAGAATGAGGCGATCGTGTTGAAGCCTGGTTTTCAGATACCAGACGAGTGGATAGTGATGACAGCTCCACGTGATACAAATACTTATGTGATGGATATGAGGTCTACTGAAATGGCCTCGGGAGAATCATGTTTAATGACGAAAGCAAGCGAATCAGAATCCGAACTATGGCACAGGAGGATGGGGCACATTCATCTTCGGAAGATGAACCACATTGTCAAAAATGGGCTTGTGATGGGCGTTCCCTTGAAAAGTTTTAACTTTGAAGACAAATGTATTGCATGCAAGAAGGGAAAGCAACACAAGAAATCCCATCTCACCAAGAAGGTCAACTCTATTGCCAGTACTCTTGAACTGCTTCACGTGGATCTCTTCGGTCCAGTGAATGTAAAAAGTCTAGGAGGTACTTCTTACTGCTTGGTGATCACTGATGACTACTCGCGATACTCGTGGGTATATTTTCTGAAATCGAAAGATGAGACGGCTCAAATGGTGAAGAGTTTGATTACTAAAGTTGAGAACGTCATGAGTAAAACAGTTAAGTTCATCAGAAGTGACAATGGGACAGAGTTCAAGAATTTTGAAATGGAGATCTTCTGTCTTCAGAAAGGAATTGAACATCAATACAGCGCTCCGTATACTCCGCAACAGAATGGAGTGGCTGAAAGGAAGAACCGAACTTTAATTGAAGGAGCCAGGACTATGCTGGCAGATTCGAAGCTTCCTGTGATGTTTTGGGCTGAAGCAGTTGCTACAGCCTGCTATGTTCTGAATAGAGTGTTAACCGTTAAGAGACTTGGTAAAACATGTTACGAGCTTATGCATGGAAGGAAGCCCAACTTGAGTGGTCTTGAACCATTCGGGTCTCCTTGTTCGATCTTGAAGACAAATTCGAAATTTGGAGAAGTAGCCGATGAAGGAATCTTAGTCGGTTATGTTGTTGGTACTCCCAACAGGCGTGTCTTCAATACTTCGACCTGCAAGGTGGAGGTGGTGTGTAACACTGACATCACAAGTTACCAACCGCCAAAACCTAGCAATGGACCTGCTGAGCTTTTCGACTATGTTAAGCTTTTTAAGTCGTTTAACATACCGGATTTGGAGATTTCTGAAGAAGAAGAAAGAGTTGCGACGAAGATGATACTCGATGAGGAAGAAAATCTATTGCAAAGACAGCTGATTGATAGGTGTCAACCTTCCTCATCAGACACTATTGGTACCCCTGCTGCCTCAACTGAAGAAGAATTTATCAATCCTTTTCATTCTCAGCATGAAACAACCATTGATGAGATCTCTTCTAATTTGGAAGATAATTTGCATGTCGGTTCTGTTCCGACCACGAGAATTCATAAAGATCACCCTTTGAATAATGTGATTGGTGATGTGTCCTCAGGTGTACAAACGAGAAGTAGCTTGAATGAACATACCTGTGTTTATACAAGCATTAAGGAGACAGGAATAATCGATGAATGCCTGTATACTTGCTTTATAAGCCAAATTGAACCGAAAAATTATCAAATGGCTTTAAAGGACAGCTCATGGGTCGAAGCCATGCAAGAAGAGTTGGCTCAATTTGAGAAGATGGAAGTTTGGACTTTGGTTGAAAAACCAAAGAATGTGCATGCGATAGGCACAAAATGGGTGTTCAAGTGCAAGAGAGATGATAAGGGGATCATTATAAGAAACAAGGCGAGGCTTGTCGTGAAGGGTTTTAATCAACAAGAGGGGATTGATTATAACAAAGTGTTCGCTCCTGTCGCCAGGTTGGAAGCCATAAGATTGTTTTTGGCGTTTGCTGCTTATGAAAAGATGAAGGTGTTTCAGCTAGATGTGAAGAGTGCGTTTTTGAATGGGAAAGTTGATGAGGTTGTGTATGTTGAGCAACCTCCGGGTTTCCCTGACCCAGACTATCCAGATCACGTGTACAGGTTGAGCAAGGCGTTGTATGGATTACATCAGGCACCTCGTGCCTGGTATGCAACTTTTTCGGATTACTTGCTCGAGAATGGTTTTGAAAGAGGGAAAATTGATAGCACGTTGTTCTTCAAAAGAGATGGAAGCGACATCCTGCTAGTACAAGTCTACGTGGATGACATAATATTTGCTGCATCAAAAGTCTCCATGTGTCAGGAGTTTGAAGCCGTCATGAAGAAAAGGTTTGAAATGAGTGCTATGGGTGAACTAACTTTCTTTCTAGGATTGCAGGTTGATCAGAGGAAGGACGGGATGTTCATTCATCAGACGAAGTATGTTCATGATGTGCTCAAGCGCTTCAAGATGGAGGACAGTTCTCCATATGATTATCCAATCTGCGTCAATCACAAATTGGGTGCTGAGGTAGACGGTGATGCAGATGTGGACCCAACTCAATATCGGGCAATAATAGGTTCTTTAATGTACTTAACTGCATCTAGGCCTGATATAATGTTTGCTGTTTGTCTTTGTGCACGTTTTCAGGCAAATCCAAAAGAATCTCATTTGAAAGGTGCAAAGAGGATACTGCGGTATCTCAAAGGCAAGCCGAAGCTGGGGTTGTGGTACTCGAGAGGAGGAGACTTGGAGCTGGTCGCTTACACAGACTCTGATTATGGAGGGTGCAATCAGAGTCGGAAGTCAACAACTGGAGGATGTCAGTTTCTTGGTGGCAGATTGGTGTCGTGGCAATGCAAGAAGCAGACTTCAGTCGCAATCTCAACCTGTGAGGCAGAATACATGGCAGCATCCAACTGCTGCTCTCAAGTTCTTTGGATACAACAACAGCTGCGCGACTATGGTCTGAATTTCTTACTTACTCCTATTTGCATTGATAACACAGCTGCTATCTCAGTAACTAACAATCCCGTGAAACATAGTAAAACTAAACACATTGACATACGTCATCATTTCATATGGGATTGTGCTGAGAAGAAACTGATAATTCTTGATAAGGTGGATACGCTTGATAATTTCGCTGATTTATACACTAAAGCGTTTGACAAATCCAGATTTCAAACCTTATTGAACTAAATGGGATGATCAATCCCGAGTAACCATGCTTTTCTTGTGTTATTTATTTTAACAAAAAAAAAAAAAAAAAAACGTCACTAATCGCTTAAAAATATGTCGGTTACATCAGTTTGAAGGACTTGTCTTCAGATATGTCTTGGTCCTCATTTTCTACTTGTAGATTTTGAGGATAGCCATTAACCAGATTACTGATAGTGACCGGGGCGGTTTATGATGAGTTTTTCTTTCTTTCGCTTAAAATTAGTCGATCATACTTAGTTAGAAGGACACATACTAGTATGTGGTCGGTCCAGCTGATCCATTGGATCTTCGGGATAGCCGTTTACCTGAAGACTTTGTTTTGGTCGGGGCGATTTTTGTTTAAATTTTGAAAGAAAAGGGAAATGAAATTACTTTTCAAGTCTGTTACTTCGTAAGAAGTTCGTTAGCTATGTTTAACGGAAAATTGATCCAACCTTGGAAAATGATAGATATACTAATTTTATGTGCTTAACTAGTGAAGTTATTAGGCTTAAAAGGCTTTAGGACAGCCATTGTATGTAATGGTAACTTTTTATGGTGCGTAAAAGTAGATGTGATACAAACTAATTTTACTTGATTTTACGTGGAAACTCCTTAAGAGTTTTGCGTGTCTTCATATATATCTTTCCGAATGATAGGCAGAAAAGCGATTACCCAGTCATACACGAGCCCATGTGTTCTGATTCCCGTGAAGATAGCATCTCAAGATACTGCAGTGATCCAGATTCGGGACTTGCAGTTAATTTCTACGTTGAAGTTTATGTTTATTTCAAAAAAAAAAAAAAAAAAAAAAAAAAAAACATTTGGAGTTATTAAAACATATTAGAGATGACAATATCAAGACTTCACAATCATTGACTAAAAAGAAGAACGGGAACCAGAAGAAGTGTACCTACATGTTTAATCAGACACTATGGGTCGAAGTCAATTCGGGGTGACTCGGGGAAAGCCAAATACGCTTTGAGGATAGATAGGAGACATCAATATTTCTGAGTTGTTGCCCACTTAAATTTTGAGGCTTAATTGAATATAACTCGTATCACAGAAACGATGAAAACCACTTTAAGTTATACCTGCTTACAACCTGTCTCTATATGTCATAATATAGCTAAACACGGATCTATGTGACCGTCACGTAGTTAGTATGATTCCTGTTCGGATCTTTTCTAAAACGTAGCAGTCCCTATCGAGACTGAAATTTGATCCCTTACACTTGAAAATTTTAAGTTTTTTGTAATTAGATAGTTTTATGATTTTTTAACTGGTTACTTAGAATTGATCACGTCATTTATCTCTTCAAGGAAAGTTTTATAACTAAATTGAAAAATGTTCAAACTATAAGGTTAAATTTTGTAAATATATAGGCGATGTTGTTGAACAGGCGAAGTTGTGAATAACTTCGCTTGACGTTAAGGATCCCTTATATAGGGGATCTGTTGTACAGGCGAAGTTGTGAATAACTTCGCCTAGGCGAAGTTATCCGTAACTTCGCCTGTACAACAGATCCCCTATATAAGGGATCCTTAACGTCAAAACTGTTCATCAGTTTTAAAAATCCAGCGAACTTATTCAAACTTATTCTCCGGCGAACTTGATCTTTACACCGTTTACGTGTTATTTATTTCCGATTTTTCACACCGATCAAAGGTTCGAGATGTTGTTTTATCATATATTACAAGTTCCTTCATGCTAATCAAGGGTCGTTTCGACCCGGGTATTACCCTCGAACCGTCGGACCTTCAAACCGATTTTCAAAACTTGTTGTCACGTGTTAATCACCATTCCGATCGTCAACATGTCCTTAAAAAGCTTGTTTTAAGGATCCTTAATCGTCTAAACTAGCCGAAACATCGGATTTCGATGTTTGCAGAATCTTACTGTCGCCGTTTCAGATTCAGGCGAAGTTAGGGTTTAGGCGAAGTTATCCGTAACTTCGCCTGGAGCTTAAGTTCGCCTGAGGCGAAGTTATCCGTAACTTCGCCCGAAGCTTAAGTTCGCCTGAGGCGAAGTTATCCGTAACTTCGCCTGAAACTTAAATTCGCTTGAGGCGATGTTTTGATGAGGCGAAGTTAACTTTAACTTCGCCTAGATCATTTTTTCTTATATTAATTAGACGAACTTAAAGCTGAAACAAAGTTGCTCCCAACTTCGCCTCAACTTTAACTTCGCCTATACAGAGTTTATCACTACTTCGCCCATGGTAACAAAGCGAACTTGTGCTATGTCTTTTTGTCGTTCTAACTTGGTTAGTTTGTTGCAGATATGGCTGCGGTTGCTGGTGCTGGTGGTGCAGGAGGAGATGATGGTGACAATCAGAGACAATTTTTCCCGGGTCACAATATGTACATCACTCTTGACCCGGAGGCGAGCGGTGTGGATGACTATCGCCAGATTATTACTTTCCTCCTGCGCTCGAGGATTTTTCACGCGATTACAAACACTTTGCCGATATCTCTGCCGAATATCGAAGACTTCTGGCAGACGGTCGAATACGACTGCCGTGTGGAGCCCCCGGTCATGAGAGCAACGGTGAACAATCAAGAAGTTCAGTTCAATTCTGAACAGATCCGGGAGGCGCTACGGTTTGGAGAAGAGACTCGAGACGATCCTACAGAGTTCGTAGCTCCCTTTCGTGATGGAGCATTTCTTCGAATGGGCTACTCTGGTCCATTAGGAGATACCCAAAGGAGGAAGGGTTTCCTTCTAGATCAGTGGCGCTTCCTCATGCACGTTATGATTGTGTGCATGTCGGGGAGGAAGGCGGGCACAGGTATGGGTGCGACCATGCAGTCTGCCATGACTGCACTGACCTATAACAAGCGTTATAGTTTCAGTCAAATGGTCTTCTACGAGATTGACAGGCAAAGAAGGGCGATGTCTCGGGAGCGGTTCATTATGTACCCACGCTTTTTACAGATGATATTGAACCATGTGGCTCCGAGTCTACCTCAGAGACGCCCGATCAGATACGTCGAATCAGTGAGCAAACGTATCTTTGCTCAATGCCGCACGTCAAGTGCGAGGAGCAATCCTGAACGTCGTCCCAGGCATACTCCTCTATTTGGGTTTTTAATTAACCCAGAGTATGTTCCTGCTGGTGGGGACGAGTTCAGAGATCCTCAACCGCAACAGGCAAGAGCAACTCAAGCTGTTCCTGCTCCTACTGTGCCTGTTGTATCAACTGCTGAGGATATAGACCTTGACGCTGTTTTTGGAGGTCAAGGCTATTTTGACATGGATCATGTGGAAGAGGTGCAGGTCTCAGCTGCACAGGGTTCGGGTATGAGTATGACTAGAGCAGCTACGTCGATGGCTGACTCCGATTTGGATGAGATTATGAATGAGGGGAGACGGTTGATGGTGTCTAGAGAGAGAACGATTCGGAAGAGGAAGAGAACGGAGGATGATGATGAGTCGGAAGAAGAAGAAGACATACATAAGCTGATTAGAAGATCAAGACGGGAGAGGACAGGTGCTGGCATGGGAGCTGGAGAGACCTCAAGGACTGTACGATTTGCTCCGGCCGCACTGTCTGGTATGTCCATTGTTCCTTCTTCTGTACATGTGACAAGTACAAGCGCTGCGGATGTTCCCGTGGTGGCTACATCAACGGCTAGCATTCCATCCACCACTACCATCCAAACGTCGACTCCGGAGATCGTGTCACTACCACCTCAAACGCTTACTCAATCGGTGGTAGCTGCTCGTTTTGTGGAGTCAACGGTTGTTACTGCTGCAGGGTTATCAGGTATGGTACCACCTGCGGTTACGCCTGCTTCTGGAGTCTCGCCTTCGCCAATGTCAGACTCAGAGAGAATAGCTTCACTAGAGCAGATCGTGGCAGAACAATCGAAGACTATTCAAAGCCTAGTGGAAGCAAATCAACTACAGGCATCCCTCCTGGTTGAGCATGGGAAAATCATAGATGCCTTGAAGGAGTTCTTGGCATCTCAGGGGGAGATGAGCTGTAAAGGCGACGAGCTCAGAACGAAGAAGAGGAATGACCGAGACGATGATCCCAATGCATCGAAAGATGCAGGTGGTGAGATGCCAAGAACTTCTGAAGCTCTTGGTACTTCCACAGCTGAGGGGGAGTCTACTGACGTGGCTGGTGGTTCTGGTGATGATGTGGTGTTAGTTGAGGATGAAGTGATTGATGCGCTGAAGGAGCTTGATGATGATATGTTCAGCGATGATGTGTTGTTCGATGAAGATGTGCTGCCGAGTGATATGATTGAGAAGATCGGTGAGCAGATTGTGATTGAGAGTGGAATAGAAGAGGGGGAGATAGTAGAAGAAGACGTTGAACACGAGATCCCTGATGTAGAGAAAGCCGACGTGAGTGCTGAGATGGATGAGACTGAGTGGGAGGAGCAGCGTAGGTGGAAGGAAGGCTGTGCTCATTGGTTTATCAAGACCAAGAAGCCTGCTGTTCCAGCCATGTTCAAGAAAAGTTATAACATCAAAGGCTATGCTGAGTCGAAGAAGGGAATTATCTGTTGGATTTATGATGAACAGATAAAACTGTTTGTGGTGAAGCGTTATGATGGTATTCAATACTTCAAGAGAATGTTGAGATCTCTCAATACGTTGCCGGAATGCGAGGTGAAGGATTTGGCCAGGTTGGGCCTGATAAACAGAAGTGACAACAATATGGCGAGAATGATTGAGAAGATTCTGTGGAAAGAAAGCATAAAAGAAAAGAAGTTTGAACTATTAAAGCCACAAAAGGGAAAGCTCGTGGAGGATACAGAGAGGGGATTGAGAGCAGATGGCAAGCCATGGATGGTGATGAAGTACAAACCGATCCGATGCATCAAGGAGGTTCCAATGAAGAATATGCCTCAAGATGTGTTGAAGAATCTAAAATGGTGGTACGTTGATTGCCAGGCAGCTGAAGCCGTGATGGAAGACGAAGATGAACAAGAAGTGCTGAGGGTGTATGACCCGATGCATCTTGTTAACTTATCGAAAGCTGATTTGCAAGCGTTGAATGAAAAGAAGATATTCTATATTCCTGCTTGGAAGGATGAAGCAAGGAAATATCAGCGAGTAGTCACGGTGTGTGTTAGAGAAGGAGTGCACGCTTGAAGATACAGGATTACGAGACTAGAGCTGAAAGATCAAGATATGAAGCTACAGCCAAGGGGGAGTCTGTTGGTGCATAGATGTCAGTAGTTCATATGTCTAAAGTCTGTAATCGAGTCTGTAATATTGTTTATGTATTTGTTTGTTTAGAAGCGAAGTTGTTGACAAGTTCGCTTAGGCGAACTTGTTAACCAAGCGAAGTTGTTGACAAGTTCGCCTAGGCGAACTTGTTGAACGAGCGAAGTTATAGACAACTTCGCCTGAGGCGAAGTTGTCGTGTATTTAAATAGGCTTCGGGTTTACTGTTTAGTAGTTGATTAATTTGGTTATTTACGTGTAATTCATTGAGTCGAGTGACGTGAGGTCGAGAGGCTGTAAGTAACACGGTTCGAGTTATTAATATAACGTGGTTTTGTTCGTATTGTGTTCGTGTGTTCGTAAGTTTATATTCTACGTCCGTAACGATCTACACAGGGATTCCGCACCTGTGTATATCGGGATATCTCGTGTGATCCGTCCAGGGAACCTACAATTTTCAATATTAACAAAAAAGAAAGCTTTATTATTAATACAAACGTATATGAATACATTAAACATATTATTAGTTTAAAATAAATATTTAAACGAAATCACTTTATATAAACTATGAAATATTTATAAACATGTAATTAAGTACCTTTATGTATTTTATATAATTAAAATCTTGATAAATAAAAGTTGTATTTCAAAGTAATAAAATTAATAATAAATAGCTTTTGTAAGATTTCAATCAATATCGAATCCCGAACCTTTATTTAGTGTTAGCTTCGTTGTTCTATCCATATTTATTTCCTCAACTATTGTTACATAGGATTTCTCGTCGATAACTTCCGAAGAGCGTGACTCTTGTTTACTACTGTTCATACCGCATTCGTTTATCTTTTGCTTATTGCTAAGGTGAGTACCACATTCCCCCTTTTTTACTCGTTTTCTCACGTTTTGGGGATATATGCGTAAATTATATTTCTCATATATATACTTATACTCAAATCTGCAACTATTGTCTTATGTGTTAACAACTTATACCTTACTTGTTTATGTTCTTATTTGCTTTGTATGCTTCCACATTCGGAGAGGTCCAACATAATCTCAGTCTAGTATGATCATACGCCAGTCGTTATAGCCTTTATGCTTCTCGATATATCAGTTATACTTGCTCATTTGGTTAATTTGTTATTCTCATATGACTTGTCGCAACTACATATTTTTGTTATATACTATATGTACATTTAAACTGGTGTGTTGCTCACTCAACCTTGTGTTGACAAATATTTTATTTTCAATGCATATGCATGTTATCGTTTGATGTGAAGTAATCGAAGTTAGAAGAACACTTAAGGATTTATGCTAGAGGAAATTAATTGAGACAATATTAATTAAAATTTTATAATTGTTTGACGTCTTATTTGTTTTTGGGATATTGTAATGAATATTTTTTTTATTTGAAATGATTAAATAGATACTGAAACTTATATTGTGCATAATAGTAACCTTGAGAGCTGTGACAATAAGTTCGCGCCCCGGCATTTTCGCCGTAGGTTGGGGTGTGACAAGACTTATCAACCTCATAGCCAGATTCACATAACTGTCCAACATAGGGAACTATACTTCTGCATTCTTCAATCACAAATTCCTTTTTCATGATTGTCACTTGTTCTTCACGTTTAGGTTTCCACAAATATCCATGTGGTTCAAAACCATGTTTGAGAAGAAATTTCTCATCAACATTGAGTTATTTTGTTTTCTTTATTTTGAAAACATCCTTCTTAATCTTGCTCTCACCTTCACAACTGGTTGATTTCTCAGAATCAACAGATTTTACAGATTGTAGAGACATATCAGATTTATTTATGATAGGTTTCTTGTTCATTGAAAACTGCTTCTTGTCCTTCAAATCCTTTTTCTTACCCTTGTTACTTGTATTATTTCTTTTCTAACTTCCTTCTTCCCTTTACTCAAGTATTGGTTATACTTTGTCTTGTAGAATGCAATATACTGTCCAAAGGCTGTATGGTCAGGAACATGAAAAGGCCCGGGTGAAAACCTCCCTTGAAATGAGTCAGTGTGGTTACCATAGACATCCCATATTTTACATCAAACTTTCCCTTTAAACCTCTCACTTGAGTTACCTTTCTTAAATCTTTCACTTGGTCTTGGAGGATCAACTCCAATGGTATTTTGATGAGTAATAAGACCAGTTAATTGAAAACGGTACAAATTCTTCAATTTTTATTTCTCGTCTCCCAACTGAACTCTTGACAAAGGTTATCTTCTCCATCTTGATTGGTCTTACATCTTTGTCATCTCTTGGTCTTGACCATCTTCTTTCATCGTCTTCCATACTTTCCACCTCTCCAACGTCAAACATTTTTTGATAAGAGAAAACAGGATATACAGGAATAAATAGATCGTTGTTTTTGATGGGTTCTTCATTCTTCTTCTTGTTCTTGACACTTGCCCCTTTTTTTGGTGATTCTTTGCTTAAAGATCATTCATTGTTCTTCTTTGCCTTGGATCCATCACATAGATCAAATGATATATGTTCCCTTCTTATTTGCTCATGATGCTTCTTCATGTTGGGAGTAATATTAGGAAACAAAGGGATCTTGTCCTTTGACTTCTATTTACTCCTCTTTTCTTTTTTTAAGCTTTCACAATTAAATCACTCAAATCATCTTTATTTAGCAAATCGCTCATTTGTTCTTCCAAAGACACTTGTACACCCACATATTTTCAACAGGTCTTTCTTTTTCTTTAACAGTCTTCATCACAAATTTACCCTTATCGTCAACCTCAACCAACTTATAGTTTTCAACAAACTCCTTTATATCTTCATACATTTCTCTGAATTGATCAAGATAAGCATTTCTCTTTTCCTTGTCCACTTTCAATGAGTAGTTACCATTAAAAGGTGGAGGAAAAACTTTGAACTTGTCCTCCTCCTCGATCTTCTTCAATTCTCCACAAATATTACCAGTGGATACCAAATTCTTTGAAAATCATTCTCAACTTGAAGTTGAGTATTCTTCAACTTCTCATCAATATACATTTTATTCATATCTTCAACTTCAGTGATGTACCTTGATTGAATGTTATAACTATCCATACAATCATGTTCCAAACTTTTAATTTGGTTCTCATATGTCAAATCACTCATTTCATACACATTTATCATGCTTTATTTCTTAAAGCATTCACTTTGCAATTTACCAACTGTCTTTCTCAAAGACTCATTCATTTCAAGTAATTCAAGGTTTGTAATATTTGAATGTACCTGAGATGAAGAGGACTCACCTTCATTCTCTATCTTTGCCACGAATGCCACATTAGCTTTTTCAATATCTTTAGCACGGTTACTCCAATCAAACACACCATCTTACTATGGTTGAGTTAAGACAACATTTCCTTGATTCCTTGGCTGATTAGCATTGTTTCTATTTTTATTGGTAGGAGCTTGTGGAGGGATTTGTTGGTTTCTCTGAAATGGTTGCTGTTGTGGGATCACTTGTTGATGATTTTGTTGTCGTTGTTATTGTTGAACTGCCTTTGTTGACCTTGATTCTGATTTTGGAATTAAATCTGATTTATTTGTTGGTTGTTGTTTTGGAACTGTCTTGGCTGGCTGCATTCTCTTGCAATATGTCCTGGTAATTGACAATTGTAGCAAATTGCTTTTGACTTGTCAAACCCAATTATGTCATTTGGTCCAGAGACCAAAGATCTTCCTGTTCTGTTGTACAATCGTTTGCTTCTCACAGCCAGCATGACAGCTTGCCACTTAAGATCTATATCTTCCAAATCATCAGCATCAATCTGTTCAAGGTCTTCTTGCACTACACTTGTGTGAATCATATTTTTGGCCACAAATGCATTGTAAGACTTAGTGAGCATAGAGAAGAGAGCCTGATAATCATGTACATGATTCACATTCCAGCAACATAGGGTGCTTGTCCACTAGCCATTCATGATGTATCACTATCATCTATCAATTGAACATTTAATCTTGACTGTCCACCTTGATTGCTTGACTGGCCAACAACAAAGACTCTTGGGGTTTCAGAACCATACTCATTTGGTTCTTCAATTATAGGGATTTGATGTTGATTCTTTGTTGATAGATTCCCCATAGGTGCAATAAGAGCATTAGCAACTTGGAAACTTGGCTTATCTTCCTTAATCATATTATTTTCAATCATTTCATGCTTAGCAGCTTGCAAAAAGTAGATAACTTCATCAAGCTTGAAGGTTGGAAAATTTGTCTTCTCCTTGAAGAATTTGCTTGCAGTGTACCACTCTCTAGACAAAGATGATAACAGCTTCTTATTTATTGCACGGTTAGTGGTTCTGATTTCATTGACAATAACAACAAACCTCTGCAAAATAGATTTCAATCTTTCCCCTTCCTTGAACTTGAATATGTCCTGTTGTTGCTTCAATTTGTCTTTCTTGATGTTTTGAGCTCAATGTTTCCTTCAAACATTTCCACAATGGCATCAAACATAGCCTTTGCAGTAGTGTGATGAGCCACACTAGTCAAAATCTCCCATGACACACCACGTTTCAGCATAGACAGTTCTCTATCATCTTTCTTCTTCATTTTTCTTTCCATAGTTTGATTGTTTCCTGGGCCATCATGAACATATGTGCCATTTTTGATTGAATTATACATGTCAACATCGTTATAGCACACAGCTGCTTCAAACAACGCATTCCACTTAATGTAGTTTTCCTGTCCTAACAATCTCGGAATTTTGTTAATTGACACTTCTTTTTCAACCATTACTCCAGAATTGTTTTTGGTATTTTGAAAATGTTTCAGAAATGAAAAATTACTTAAACTTTAACAAACTTTTGAAAAACAACCAGATCTGTGAATTAAATCCTCAGATCTGATGAATTTGGATTGATAATAACAAGATCTAGACTCAAAAGGAAAGAAATTAATGTAAATATGAGCAGAGAACACTTTTAAACCTCAATAAAAACAGTAGATCTGAGATAATGAAAACCAGAGCAACTGACGTCACAAATCAATGGAACAGTTGTCAGTTGACATCATTCTTCATCTTCAAAATCATCAGAATATTCAGCAAAACTCACAATCAACAACAAATCTTCACAAATGCAGAGACGAAGCTCTGATACCACTAGTTGGACCGATTAGTCAACAAAAAAATTAGTCTCGGAACCAACAATAGCGTGTTGACAAAACGGATACGAGTTATGATTTTGTGAATATCCAATGAATATTAAAGGCAGAATCAATAATACTCAAATTGTTGCTAATACGAACAGAAATATAACAAACACACAAAGTAACTCAAAAGATTTCCATTAATATTATGAAGGATACAATGAAAATCAATTAAGGTTTCTAGGTGGAATGTTTGTATTTGTGGTAGTTTTTCCGTACAAAGATATTCTTTTCAGAAAAGAGACGGCAGCCAAATCACAATATTCGGTCTGTGTTCATCATCATAGGCGTGCCGTAAAGTTTCCTTAAATAGGCACACCTCACATCTTCTGGAAACCCTAATGATTGATAATTAACATATTCAAACATATTACAAAATATTACAAGTGTAAACAGTTCTTCGAGTAAGCTTGTAAGCTTTTATCATTGTCGAGCAGACCCTTGTAACCTTAAGTGTGCTTGGTACAGTTCTCCGAGTAAGCTTTACTTAGGATATTTTCCTTAAAAAATATCCTTCAAGCAGACTTCAAACTTCTGATCATATCAAACTTTGCTCGATATGAATCCTACAAGCAAACTTGTTCTTCTTGAATCCCTTCAGCCTTTGTTACTTAACTTATTTGAACAAGTTAGGTGTGCCGGTGACACTGTAGCTTGCTCAAGGTTGAACCTTGCTCGTTGGAAGTCCTTAGTAATTTCTTCAATAAGCTTCCTTCTAGTATGTTGGGACCACAGTTTATTGAACCTTGCTCGATCCACCAATATACTTGGTTTTTGCTTGGTTAAGTCAAGCGTTTGCTCTTAAACAAACCTTGCTCGACTTGAAGAACAACCTTACTTAAAGAAGTGTAGTTTGCTCGAACTATCACTTAGAATACTTCTAGAAGATAACTTTGCTCGTTGAGTAAAATACCTTGCTTGAATTAAGTTTAGGCTTGCTAGAAGGCCTAAGTTTTCTTGGTTTTTATACTTAGCCATTTTTCTGAGAAGGTTGAGAAGATTCCAATCTTCCTATGTCATAATCTTATCCCAATAATATATCTATAAATATATATATATGTTTATATATATAGGGTTAAGTTCAGGAGAGAAATGAGATTATTGCGATGGTATAATAGTAAAGCTTCTATTTATTTAATTTGGTACGTATTTAAATGAACTTAGATCATAATTCAAATGAACTTACATTAAATCAAAATGGATCAACAAAATGCTTTTATTAAAATACTTCCTAGTTTTTTTGTTGTTTTTTCGAAATATCCATTAATTTTTTAAATACTTTTTATTTTACACCTTATATGGCATAAATCATTTTTTTATTTCTTATTTTCAACAAATTGGATCAACAAAATTCCAAAGTCAACGTATTTCTACACACATATATAATAGAATTGTAGGGTATCCTACACTGTAAAAAGAGCATACCCTACACAACTGACATACAAAATGTAGGAGTGATTTAGGTATTAAAACTATTGTAGTGTAAGAATAGTTACAGTGTAGAAATAAAGTGTTACAGTATAGGGATAATTTGTTATAGCAAAAGAACACACCCTACAAGGATGCATTTTTGGAACCAATTGAAGCTTCATAATTTAGTAATCAATTTTTCTAAATACAATAATATTATTGAATATGCAGTTAAGATATGTAGAGTATTCTTAGGGAAATTGATGTGGACTATTAAATGTGCACATTCTTACCGTAAAGAGTCATCAAAAAAAGACCAATGTACCATTTTTATCTATATTAGTAAACATGTAATTTCCAGTTTATTACGAAAATTTCATTATTATTGTCAACCATTGATTACACATAATCAATGGTCTAGATCCACTTCTCGCACTTGTTGCTGTAATTTCATTTCTCTCCTGAACCATCCCCTTATATATATATATGATTTTTTTTGCAATTCTTCATATATTTTTTTGCAATTTTTCGCAATTTAAAAATTATTTTTCTCAATTTTTAAAAAATATTTTGCAATTTCAAACTGCTTAAAAATTTTAAAAAAATAACTACATAACCTGCTATGTAGGTAAAATATCTATGATTAGAACAAAAAGAAAACTTTAGTGACTTGATTGGAATAAAAGATTTTATGAATGATCTGATTAGAACAATTTCAAACTCGCTTACTATTCTATAGAACAATCTCGTTTATTTAAGACATGTATGGAGGTAATAAGCATAGGGATCTGATAATGCGGTGGTTAAGACGTTTGGTTATGATTTGGGGAACCTGGGTTTGAATCCCAGTTCTCACAAGTCATTTTTGCAAAAAGGATAATGCGAATTGCGTTTGGCAGGATACGGACCAATGAGAACCAGATCACATTTGAGAAGGTGGGCTTTCATGCGAATTGGGCTCAGGATGATTAGAGAACAAACTCGTGCAAATTTGATTAACAAGTCCATGATAATTAGAGAACAAACACATGCAAATAAGAGAAACAAGTCCATGCGAATTAGAGAACAAACTACTACAAATCCAAGAAACATAATAAACCGAACTAACTGATGCAAATCAGGGTGTGGAGCTCATGTTGGATGTCGTCAAAGGCCACATGTGGTTCCGACCCCTTCTATATTATTGCATGCTAATACTGCCAGCTAAACCCAGCTGTTAGAGCTGCTATCACCAAAGTAATAACACCCTTGTTCAATACGGCAATGCCAGAGATGCTTGCCAATGCTCTTAGAAACCTGCAAGCTGACAAGTTTGGTGGTAGTAATCCTAATCATGGGAGCAATAGGAAAGACAACGGGGATAACAAAAAGACCAGTGAGTGGACTGAGGAGACCGGTGAAACTAAATCAAGTGTTGCCATGTCAGCCAAGGCTTTGGAAGGTAAAACTGATGGTAGAAAGAAAGAAGGAAAACATGGGCGCAACTACAGAACCTTTAAGAGCTGTGACTCACCTAAGTTAACTGGTTTAGGGTATGTATTAGCTACTCTCTAGTCGGTGACTGCTATGAACAAGGTAATCATGATTAGTCAGTGTCGCCCTAACCAGGCTGTGAGGTTTGCAACTCAGACTTTTGGTGATGAAGCCCTCTTTTGGTGGGAAATTGTCAAGCAGGGAAAGATTTGGGAGAAATCACCTAGAAGGATTTGAAAGAGTTGGTTATGAAAAGGTTTTACGCTGACACCGAAGTGGAGCGTGTAGAAATGAAGATTTTGTCTCTTAAGGCGAGTAATAAAACTCATCGTGAGTATACCACCAAGTTCGATCGTATAGCAAGGTTGGTGCCAATTATAGTGATACTGAAGCTAAAAGGATCAAGTGTTATATGAGAGGGCTACCCCAAAAAGTTAGAACATTTATCAAATCCAACAAACCGTCAACTTATGATTCTGCTGTAAAGTTGGCGGAGATTGTGTATGACGACTTCGCCATTGAAGATGTGGCAGTTGATGAGAAAGACTACAAAAAGTGGATCACTCCTTCTAAACAATCTGGTACTCAAATGTGAAATTCCAAGGATAAGAAACCAAGGTTCTAGGAAAAGAAGTCATGCAATAGTTGTGGAAAATACATGGTGGTGAATGCAAGTGGAGAAATGGAACAGATACGTGTCATAAGGGTGGCAAGATGCATAGTGGGAATGTAAGTGTGGGTCTAATGCTTGCTACAAATGTGGGAAGACAGGGAATTTCTCCCAATAATGTAAGGAGAAGCCTACAGGCTTTAGATGTGGAAAAACTAGCCATATGTCAAGGGAATGTACCGGGATTGATGCCTGTCACACCCTCAAAATCCACTAACGGAGTTTTACCGTCAGAGGGTGTGAACTAACAGGATCGGAATCATTAGTTATAATCAAACCATAAAACAAAGTTTCAAAACCATGAAAACGTTTACGAGTAATTAAATGCGGAAGCGTAAAAACCATAGAAACCAATGTTGCGTCACGCAAGACGACTTAATACCCAATGATAACAGTTTAAAATAAGTTTGCATTATTAAAAGTGTTTCAAGCAATGCATGATCCTAAACCGCGCGCCCGCCTCGGCTACCTGAGAATAACATACTAAAAGTGTCAACACAAGGTTGGTGAGTTCACAAGTTTATATAAAATAAAGTGTTTAGCGTTTTGCGTTAAGCGTTTTGCGTTACAACGTTTTGCATTCCCAGATAGTGTTATGTCAATTATATATCTATAGGTAGCTAGCCTATAAAACAAGTATCACTAAGTGTTCGACACCGAAGCTGACTGTTTATCATTTGCCTTGCCACCAGGTCATCCAGACCATGGTATGTGTTTAGCCAAGATTACACCCACTCGACCTCAAGTCGAGTTTAGCGTTGGGTGGGGTTTGTCAAACCCAGTAGTACTACTCAACAGTGACTCGCTATTATCCAAATATTAACCGATTCGATGTGAATGAAGGACTTTAGTTAACGCGTTTGCCACTTAGTCTTTACAAGTGATATATAATCTATATTAACAAAATCTTAAATGCGTTTTCGGAGTATGTTATCTCCCCCAAGTGAAAAGCGTTTAAAAAGTTTAAAAAGGGGAAAGTGAAACTCACTGTTTGCGAAGAAATTCCCAAAATAATTCACCAAGATGCGCGTCACAGAAAAACTCTCTCTAGCGTTCTAAAACAATAAAGAGATTTTTCTAAGTGTCGGAATATTATCGAGTCTCTAGACCCGGCACATAATTCATATGCACATAACATGTTTCGTGTTTCGTTTGTGAATCGTGTGTGACTTTAACAAAGGTATTTGTGATACGTTACATGTGTAAGCAATTATTTACGTGTCATGTATTCATAAAGTACATCACTAGCAATTATTCCCCGTAAGGGCAATTTGGTCAACACATAACGATTAACTAGCCATTATTCCCCACGAGGGCAATTTGGTCAAATCATGACAATCAATTAGCAATTATTCCCCGCAAGGGCAATTTGGTCAAAACATAACAACTATATAGCAAGTATCATGTTTCATGCATTTTCACAAAACTCAGCAGCTAGTTTCACCGAGACAGAAATTCTACTTGAAAGATTGTACTATCTCACCGATCACAGCATCACAATTAATTTACCAAAAATCATCTCAAAAGCATATATGTCTTAGGTTTCCAGAACATATTTTATTATATTTTTATTCCACATAGGTTTCTCACAGTCATCAAATCATTACAGCAAACTCATAACAGTCAAATTCATGTGCCACAGAATGTTATTTGAAATTCCCGTTAAACAAAAAATCCAATAAATGCAAGACCACTTGGGTTAGGTTCCTAACTCAATAAGTCAACTTCCAGAAGTGGAACCAGCCCAATTGGTCCCGTAGTTCATGAGATATATCATTTACAAAACAACCTAACAGCAGGTCTAACAGCTCAGCTTTGCACAACATTTTTGTAAAATCATAAAAGTTAACCTTTACTTGTCCAAAAATTACAAATTTATATTCTTTAGAAACTAGACTCAACCTAATTCACTGTAGTATCAATAATCTCAACCAATTCTCACATTTACACCCCGTTACAGTCAATCAAACATCAACAACACAATCTGTCCAGAAACTGTTTGCATCCAAACTCAACAATTTAACTATCTATGGACCACAAATCATTCATATAACACTCTAGACTCCACAATCACTATCCATGCACATCAATTACACATTACATACATGATTAGGGTTTTTGTTTGAACTCAAATCAAAGACACAACAATTAACATGTAACAATATCAATTCTAGTTATCAAATCATCATCAATACATCATCAAATCAAACAAAATCATATGAACACACTAACATATAAAAATCGGAATCTAGGGTTTGTAATTAACCCAATAAAAGTCAAGATTAAGTATAAAGGATGCATAGGATAGTCGATTATACCTTCCTAGCACCTTAATCTTCAATCCAAAGTTGAAATTGATGGTATGTATGTGTGTGTATGTCGACGGCAGCTAAGGGGGGGGGGTTCCGATCGGGGTTGTGTAGGGAATGGGGTAGAGGTTAGGGTTAACATATTATAAATAATAATATGTTACACTGTGGCCCCTCAACTTCTAAGTATTACTTATCTAGCTTAAACTATCTTGTTTACATCTTGAGTTACTGTTTTAACCAATATTATCTCATAACACATAAGTCTAACACCTAATTATCACATAATTATTGTTTTGACGTTTTTCGTTTATTCACCAATCATTTGCGTCAACTCGTTTGCGTTTCGGTGCAATTCCCGAAAGACTACACATGTAGTAAGTGTTAAGCGTCATTTAAACCCTAGTTTAAATGTAATGAAGTGTGCGTTATAGATTCAATGATCTTAAGTTTGAATTGACAGAGTTGAGTTAACGGAGTTAACCTGAAATTGACGATTGTCACATCATTCCCATGTTAAAGAATTTTCGTCCCGAAAATTTGAGTCAAGTCGTGATGAGTGTCTGAAAAAGTAAGAAAAATTTTCAGTTTGTCATATCATCCCCTAGTAGAATGAAATTTCGTCCCGAAATTTAATTCGTACCTCCGGTGATTTCTGACGGTTTGCCGGGTTTCGCGGTTTTCTGTGTTTGGTTAGCCCTTCAAAAAGGTGAGGATACTTTTTCATCATTTGATCCTCGCGTTCCCACGTGAACTCCGGTCCACGTCTCGAGTTCCAACGAACCTTAACGATTGGAATTTTGCTGTGCTTGAGCGTTTTGGTTTCCCAATCCAAAACCTCGACTGGTTCCTCAATGAAACGTAACTGTTCATAAACTTGCAGTTCCTCCAAAGGGACTACTTTGGTTTCATCAGATAGGCATTTCTTCAAATTGGACACGTGGAATACATTGTGTACGCCACTGAGTTCCGTTGGTAGGTCCAGTCGGTACGCCACCGGACCAATGCGCTCAGTTATTCGATAGGGACCAACATATCATGGGTTGAGTTTGTTTCGCTTACCAAAGCGAACCACACCTTTCCAAGGTGAGACTTTGAGTAACACTCGATCGTTCACTTGAAATTCGAGAGGTTTTCGGCGCTTGTCGGCGTAACTCTTTTGGCGATCTCGTGCTGCTACCATGCGATTTCGGATTTGAACAATCTTTTCCGAAGTTTCGAGTACCAGTTCTGGACCAGTGATTTGGCTGTCACCCACCTCTGCCCAGCAGAGTGGTGATCGACACTTCCGTCCGTACAGCGCTTCAAACGGCGCTGCTTTAATACTTGCGTGGTAGCTGTTATTATACGAAAACTCTACCAAAGGTAAGTGAGGTTCCCAACTGTTAGGACATGAAATGTCATGTGTATGTCCCCAGTTCTATCAGGATGGTTCGATATGAAAATAACGATCGTGAAACCAAGTTAACGGACTGAAAATGTCAAAAGAAACTGATTCGATCGAATCAGTGACTGATTCGATCGAACCAGGACTCATTCGATCGAATGAGAAACTCATTCGATCGAATCAGTATACGATATATAAACGAAACTTAGGAAATTTCACAAGGGAGAGCACACATTACACACAGTCACGAACCTGCTACTGCCGAAAATCCTCTCTGCCCATCTTCGTCGTGTCGGTCTTTTCCTCCGTCCCTAGGTGTCAAACCGTCTTAGGAATCGTAACCGTGCGTTGTTGATCACCACCGAATCGCCGTGTTAGAGGATTCCGCACTCTAACACGTTGCCCCGTGAATCGTTGGGAAACCGTGTCCCGCACCGGTCCGACAAAGTGGTATCAGAGCCTTTGGTTCTAGATTCACGTTAGATTCGTGGTAAAATTCGTGTTTTTCTCGCGAAAATCGTAATTTTTGCCGGAAAATTCCGAATTTTTGGTGTTTTTGATCTTGGTGTTCGTCGTGTTCTTGTCAAAAACTGTTAAAATTGTCATACTTTGGTGTTTTGGACTTAGAATTGTGTGTTAAAAGTTCGAGTTTCGTCAAGAACGTTCCTCGCGTTCTTCGTGTTCTTCGTATTTTTGGTGGTTTTGATCCGTTTTTTGGTTGGTCTTAAGTTGTTTTTGTGTTAAAAGTCATATTTTGATCTTAAGTTGCTTCTTGATCTTCCAAGATTTGTGTTTTTGATTCAAAATTCGAAAATCCGTCAAAATCTTCTAATTTTGGAATTTCCAGATTTTCCGATCGAACGTGTCTATTTTTGGAACTCATTCGATCGAATAGCCTTCCTATTCGATCGAACAAGTTTAAACTTTGACCGAATCAGTTTTTTCCCGCCGAGAATTACTCCTAGTTCATTCGATCGAACCAGATTTGTTCGTTCGATCGAATTAGTCACCATTCGATCGAATAAGTCTTTTATTCGATCCGCCGATTCGATCTTTGTCTTATTCAACTGTCAGAACCCGTTCGATTGAACCAGAAACTCTTTCGATCGAACCTCTCAACCCATTCGATCAGATTCACTTTCGATCGAATAACTTACAGATCAGCATTTCAGAGAGACATTCGATCGAACCAGAACACATTCGATCGAATAGGTCACTCATCCGATCGAATCAAACCCATTCGATCAACAGTTCAACGTTAAAGCAAAGAAACAAAGATGGCTGCAAGTTCGAGTACCAACAAGAGGATTCAATCGATTCTCGAAAGTGATTCTGAATCGGGAAGCTATAACAAGCCACCAAAGCTAATGACTTTAAACGATTTTACAACCTGGAAGACAAGATTTCAAATTCATATAACAGGTGTGAATCCTGGACTTTGGGAAGCTGTTCAGACAACTTGGGTGCATCCGACAAATGATGATGGTGAGACTTTGAGTTACTTTAGGCTGTCTGAAGATCAAAGGATAGCCTTTGATGCTGAGAAGAAAGCCTTCTCGTTACTGTCACAAGCACTTTCAAGCGATCTCTTCCATCAGTTTAACCAGTTTACAACAGCGTCAACTCTTTGGAACGCACTGGTTGAACGATGTGAAGGATCTGACTCACTTAGAGAAATTCACGCACGGGAGCTCAAGCGTGAATTTGATTTGTTTGGTCCAGAATCGGGAGAAGACATTGAATCGTTACTGTCGAGATTCTATCATCTAATGTCAGAACTCAAGTCCTATAATGTCAAAACAACAGGGACTGAAAAGGTTAGATGTCTTGCTCAAGGACTTCCAACCAGCTGGAACACCTTCCTGACAGTAATGAGAAGAAGTCATCAGCTGGAGACGATTCTCCTGTCTGATTTTATTAAAGAAATCAGACAAGAAGAGGCTGAACTAAGAGCCTCCTCCAGAAAACCGAGATCAACTTCTGACAAATCACTCTACATGTCAAAACCTCCTATGTCAGATTCAACTGATCATGCTCCGATGAAGACCGCTTTTGTCTCCTCAACGTCAAATCAATCAAAGGGGACTGAAACGAGATCTTCCGTCCCACCATCAACTTCTGGAAACTCAAGTACTAACTCCGGACCCAAGTCAACGGAGAAAGCAACGTTGAATACTGAAGGCTTGGGAACAGTAACAGTGGAGGTTGCCAAAGAACACATGGCAACTCTAGGCACGATAATTGAGTCCTACAGTTTAATGGTGGCGGGTAAGCTAGGAAATAGTCATCTGGACAGTGATGACTATGAACAGCTTGACGAAGATGATATGGAACGCATAGACATTATGTGGGCTCTTGGCAGTGCGTTCCGAAGGGCCAGAAAGTGGACGAAGAAAACAGGTCAGGCCTCTCAATAAACAACAAATCCAAGTTCGGCTTTGATAAAAACAAAGTAAAATGCTACAACTGTGGCGAACTTGGTCACTTTGCCAAGGAGTGTTCGAAGCCAAGAAGGGAAGGTCACCGATATCCCTTCCGAACCACTTCATCATCATCCACTCCTGCTGCAGCTGCTGCAACTGTCAACCTTGAGAGACAACTGGTCCCTCAAAATCAAACCGCAGCAAACAACGTCAACATCAACAATGAAACTGCTCTTGCAGTTCAAGGGGATGAAGGCGAGACATGGAACTTCAGCATCAACATGGCTGATGTCACAATAGTAGATGGAAACTCTGAAACCGAGTCTGTTGTTTCCTCGACCAATGAAGAATATATTGTCGATGAACCAGCTGCTGAAGTCCATGAAGAAGAACCTGAGGTTGAAGTGGTATCTTTGGAGATTAAGGAGGATCACGATAAAGAGTCAAATGTTCCTCAAATATCTCCATGTTCGACAATTCCCGCAGAGGCTGCTAAAGTTGAAGAAGTCAACGAAGTAGAGTCTAAAGCAACTTCTGCATCGTTTCTGGAAAAAGCTGGGAATCTTTGCTTTGCATTCATGGCAGAGACATCAAATGCCAAGGTAAGTTCTAACCCATCAACTCCCAAACCAGAAAATGTTAAATGTTTAAAATGTGAATTGTATGAACAAGAAATTCAATCTCTAAAAGAGAGAATTGAAGATCTCGAGGCTTACAAACAAGCAGCCTCAAGATCTTTAATGGAACTGACTGACGCGCTTGCACAGAATAAGGCTTGGAAGCAGAAAGAGTCTGCTTTTAAAGAAAAGATTGATAGCCTTAAGCGTCAGAACAAGGAACTTGAAATATGTGTTCTGAATCAACAAGATTCTATCAATTTTCACATAAATAAGAATAATGTTTTGAAAAAAGAATTGGAAAACTTGAAAGCTGATTTTGAATCATTGAATTTCAAATTAAAAAGTTACTCAAATTCATCTTATTTATTAGAACACATCATTCCCGAGTTCCGAGGCAAAAAGGAAAAAGGCGTGGGATATAACAATGTCCCACCCCCGATCCTGAATCAATTTGCAAGCACACCAGGAGCTGTGCCGGATGATGAATCAAATGATTATATACCCGAGGACACAAACCAAATTTCTAACTCTAAGGGAAAAGAAGTCATTGACCCGGCTCCTGAGTCCAAACAAAATGTTGTTGCCACAGACTTAGGTTCCACAACTAAGTCGGGCCCACCACCATCTAAGTCAAAGGCAACAACAACAAGAAATTCTCAGAAGAAAAAGTTTAATCCTAAATCTGAGAAAGTCTATGTGGAACATAGTACCCAGTTTGTAAAGGAGGGTAACGTTAATGAAAAACATAATTTCCCAAAACACCCTCCTAGACAAACTACACCCCAAAATATCAAATCCAGGGGGTACTATGATAACCGACAAAAACAGAGTTATTTCTCTCCACCAAGTCAAAGGGGGAGAAACTACTGTTTTTCGTGTGGAGAGGTAGGGCATATAGCAAGATTTTGCTATAAGTACACGGATCCTAAGCAGTACATATCGACTCCGGATCCGAGGTATGCCAAGTCACCTCCTAGGAGGCGACCGACCATTGACGTTCAAGGTCAAGAACGGTTTCACACACCGAGGTCGGTTTCTCCTCGGAAACCTCAGCCAACCTCACCACACCAATCCCCAAACCCCTCAGATCCAAATGTTTCCACTTCGACAAGTGAAACTCAGTCTTCAACCATCTATCTCAAACATGTTGAGAAGAAGACTGACTTTTGGAAACCAAAGAAAACTAACACTGTTGACAACAATGTCAAACCAGAAAACAGTGTTAATGAGGGTAAATGGATTGAATTGTACATTCGTGATGAAAATGGAAAACCCAAGACCGTAAAGGCTTGGGTTTCCAATGATATTTAAACCTTTTGTTTTTGTGTGCAGGTTGCTCTATATGATCCAAGATTCAACATGTGGATCATAGACTCAGGAGCTTCCAGGCACATGACTGGAAACATGAATCTCCTTTCAAGTGTCAGACAAATAAAAGGAGGTGCAGTTTCCTTTGCAGGAAATCAAGGAGGTTATATCACGGCCCAAGGAATTGTGTCTAATGGGCGAATTTCGTTTGAGAAAGTTAATTTCATCAAAGAGTTGGAGAACAACCTGTTGTCGATAAGTCAAATCTGCGACAAAGGTTTCAAAGTTATGTTTGACGACCGAGATTGCCACATCTTGGCTAAGGATTTCAACTTTCCTGAAGACAAGGTTTTAATGTCAGCTGCACGCCAGAGTGATCTCTACATTCTGGATATGGCTAAGGCAGGGTCATCGTCTCCAACGGCGACATGTTTTGTGTCCAAGGCATCCGAACGTGATACTGTCTTATGGCATAGACGGATGGGACACATAAATGTCAGGAACATGAACAAGCTTGTGCACAACAGACTAGTTGAGGGAGTTAATCTGAGAAGCTTTCGTCTCCCTGATTCGTGTGTGCAGTGCAAAGCAGGAAAGCAAATAAAAAGGTCCCACAAGTCTAAGAGTTTCCACTCGATTGATATTCCGTTGGGACTCCTTCATATGGATCTTTTTGGCCTAATAAGCGTCAAAAGTATCTCTGGGCACTCATACTGTCTAGTGGTTACTGATGAATATTCTAGATTCTCTTGGGTGTTTTTCTTGAAAGTAAAATCAGAAACGTTTGGATGTATACAACTGCTGGTTACAACTATTGAGTCTCAATACAATCTGAAGGTTCGAAGAATGCGGTCAGATAACGGTACAGAATTTAAAAATGCGAATGTTGAAAATTTCTGCAAAGAAAAAGGGATCGTTCAGGAGTTCAGTGCTCCATATGTTCCACAAATGAACGGGGTTGCTGAAAGGAAAAATCGTACGTTAATCGAGACAGCAAGAACAATGTTAGCCGACTCAGTGTTACCTGTTACGTTTTGGAGTGAGGCAATTGCCAACGCCTGTTTCACATTAAATCGGGTAGGCATTGTCAAGCGCCACGGCAAGACAAGTTTCGAGCTTCTTCAACGACGAAGGCCTAACTTAGAGCACCTGGAACCATTCGGAGCTCTTTGCACGTTACTTAAAAGGCACGTTGATAATAAGTTCGAGGAGAAGATTATCAAGGGTTATTTTCTGGGTTACAGCGTACCTCTCAAAAGGGTCTTCAACAGAACAACAAAATTAGTTGAAGAATGGTACCATGTCGATGTTCAACGCTACACAGAACCAGCCAAGGGGACAGGAGAAGACTGGTTGTTTGATTATGACAAATTGTTCAAGTCTTTCAATCTGTATGAGATTGCTATTCAAATGATGTATGAGGCGCAAAATGCACCTCCTGATGAATCTTTGCAATCTTCAACTCATCCTGGTCCGTCATC